>NW_026606102.1:2020000-2317500 GCF_029834395.1 Sorex fumeus
ACAGGAGCTTTCCTTCTCTCTCTTTCTGTTTCTCTCTCTTTCTCTGTCTCTTGTCTCTCTCTCCTTTGGGGCATTGTGGTTTGCAGTATTGATACCGAAAAGTTATCAAGAATATCCCTTTGCCTACTTTTAACCCTCAGATCTTGTCCAGTGTGATCATTCCCAGCTATTATTGTCATACTGGTCTCTTCTCTATCTTACCTATTTTCAGTCCCCCACACATTTGTGGCTAGTTCCAACCATTGACCAATTCTTCTAATCCCTGTTTTCCCTGACCATGGATATTAGTTTTCTACTATGTATTTTTTTCCTATACCACAAATGAATTCAGTCATTCTATATCTGTTCCTCTCCTTTTAGACTCATTCCATTGAAGCACTATTCACCATTGCCATAATCTGGAAACAACCTGAGTGCCCAAGAACAGACAAATGGATAAAGAAACTATGGCACATCTACAAAATGGAATACTATGCAACTGTTTGGAAAAATGAAGTCATGAAATTTGCCTATAAATTGATGGACATGGAGAGTATTATGCATATCAATTTTCAACAGGTTAGTATCTCAGTGAGGTCCGACCAAGATGGTGGAGTCCAGCCAGAAGGACGGCAGCTATTTTGGACTGTGGGAGCAAGTAGTTTCCAGGGGCTCTGCTTGGGGGGGCACCACGCTGACCTGCCCCCCTCAATTTTACCCTGGTCTGTTTGGCTTTGCATGGATCCAAGATTAACTGTGGTTTTTGACCTCTTTTGAGATTTAGTTATGGGTGTCTGAAGAAAAGCTCATAAAAGAGCTTGTGTAGCTGAGCCAGAGGTGGTTTGTGGCGTGCCTCTCACATCCCTAACTTTTAGCCCTTTAATTTATCCAGAATCTTGGTCATGAGTTGTTGGAGTCCGGTCAGAGGCATAGCAGCAATTTTGGGTTATCAGAAAGCCTAGAGTTAGAGGTTCAACTGTATTCTGCAGATACAGGTTGAACTTCTGGTGGTACCGCACCTCCAAGATTTTATTTCTTTTTTTAAAATTTTTTTTTTTTTGCTTTTTGGGTCACACCTGGCGATGCACAGGGGTTACTCCTGGCTCTGCACTCAGGAGTTAATCCTGGCAGTGCTTAGGGAACCATATGGGATGCTGGGAATCGAACCCGGGTCGGCAGCGTGCAAGGCAAACGCCCTACCCGCTGTGCTATCTCTCCAGCCCCAAGATTTTATTTCTTAACTAACACCAGGGCTACCAGAAAAATGTACATGATTCTTATATAATGTTTCTCTCAGTCTTCTACCTTGCAAGTTTTGCTTATGTTTATTTTGACAGGTAGGAATACCAGAATCTTTCAGTAGAAAGGTGAATAACAAAAGCTGCCATATGTTGAACACTAATGGGGTCACCATATGACTTATATTATAGACATTAACTCTTTTCTTTATTTAGGTGTGTGAGGGGGGTGTTTGGATCATAACCAGTTCTGATCAGGACTTATTCCTGATTCTGGGCTCAGTCATCCTCCTGGTGGTGCTCAAGGAACCATAAGTGGTACCAAGGATTGAACCCGTTATACTATACCTCTGGCCCATATTAACTCTTTTAATCCTCACAGAAATTCTTTGGTTTTGGGGGGACAAACCTGGATGTGCTCAGAGCTTGCTCCTGACTCTTCACTCAGGGTTCACTCTTGGCAGGCTCAGATGACCATATGGGGGTGCCTGAGTCAATCCTGGATTGGCAGCAATCAAGGCAAGCACTCTGCCTGCTGTACTATTACTTTGGCCCTCTCCTCCAAGCAATTCTTATAAGTTGAATGAAATAGCCTCATTTCATATTTTTTTTAAAAAAACCTGAGACTCAAAAAGATGAGGAGAACTACAGAAGAATTTGCTGGCGGGGAGTTAACAGAGCCTGGATTCAAATAACACCATATTGTTTTTATTGAGAATAAAATCAGAGCTGGGCCAATAATAGATTTGGCCTGGCACTTGTTCCATTAAAAATATGATTTATTATACACAAAACAGTACAGATATGCAAGGAAGGATGAAATAATGCTATTCACTGCAACTTGGATGGAACTGAAGGGTTTGTTAAGCCAACAACACAGAAAACATGAAATCCAAACTACAACAACCAAATTTTAAAATGTGCCTGTGCCTGACATTTGGTGGTGGGATTAGTGTTGGAATGTCTGAAACTCAATAATGAATAACTTCATAAATCATGGTGCCTTGATAAAAAAATTAAACATAAGTATGTTTTCTCAAAATTGAATAAAATAAAATAAAAACGTGCCTTATCACACCCCCCCTCACCACTAAAACAGAATCCATAAATAATGGGGCTGAGGAGTATGGTGGTGTGGTAAAGAAGATCCCATACAAACTAGAATTTTAAATACCCAAAGACAGTAGAAAAAAGAGCCAGGAGGACTGGTCCATGGTAGGAAGCTTGCCATAAGTTGTTGAGGAGTTCAATTAGCACACAGAAGGGGCCACTACAACAATGATAATTGGAAATGATCACTTTGGACAAGAACTGAGTGCTGAAGAGAGATCAAGTGCTATACATGATAATCTTTCAGTAACAGTATTGCAAATCACAGTGCCAAAGAGGAGAGAGAGAGAGAGAGAGAGAGAGAGAGAGAGAGAGAGGGAGGAGGAGGAGGAGGAGGAAGGAGAGAGAGGGAGGGAGGGAAGGAGAGAGGGAGAAAGAGTGGGGAAGAAGGAGGAGAAGAAAAGAAAATTATCTGCCGTAGAGGCAGGCTGTGGTAGGAAGAGGGAGGAACTGGGGGACATTGGTGGCGAGAAATGTGCAGTAGTGAAGGAATAGCTGTTAGAAAACACTGTATGACTGAAACCCCCAAATCAACAACTTTGTAACTGCATATCTAACAGTGATCCATTATTTTTTTAAAAAATGGGATTCTGGAAAAGCAACTTAGAAATCGATTAAAGTTTGGTTAAACATTGGTCGTTTTTGTTGAAGGGAATGGGGCAATGGAGGAGATGAATTATAAGTCCAGTGTATGGCTAAGTTTTACCCTTCAGTTTTACCTAAGATGCACAAAAAGAAAAGTCCAAAGTATATCTGCTGGAGTTTGAATGAAGCCAATTTTATTTATAGAAGAGCGATCAACTCTTCCTCACTGTAGGATTCTGATAAGAAATTTGTATAAATTATGAGTGTTTATATGTATAGTCATATAACACTCCAGTTATCTAATACGTATTTATTACACTCTCAACAACCCAACACAAATGTAAGTGGAAAACAGGATGTTCTCTTTGCACCAAAATAGAGATAGCAGATATCATGTACTTTGATCGCAGTACATGCCCACACTAAGAGCTTAAGAACTTCTGTTTTACTTGTTATTGTTCGCAAACTTAGTCTTTGGTAACCTGCTTGTTCTTTCATTCTGCTGCTGATAAGAAGTAAATAGAAAGGAAAGATTATTAGAGGAAATAGTCCTTGTCAACAGAAAAAAATTGATGGGCAAATAAGCTGTAAAAAGTACACACCTATAGTAGCTGCTTAATAAACTAGTGTTGACTGATGGGTGAATGAGCAACTTAGGGAGAAAAAAAAACCAGTGTATTTCATAATCAGTTTCACAGCAGTTCATCTGAAGAGGCCTGAGCATTTCAGAACTCAAACCCAGAGTAAGATTTGAGAATCAGAGCTCCAAAAAGATGGCTAGACTATTCTGTGCAGTGTTAACTTGATGGCAAGGAGAACTGAGTTAAGTCTACTTCAGTCTAGGTATGCAGGTGTGAATGAGTGCATGTGTACAATTGCATTCTGTCCATGCATCAGGGAGAGCTTGCATCTGGTTGGGATTCCCAGAAATGAAGAATGGTCCAACTGTACAGAAACGCCCTAGTCCTGGGAAGAGGTTGCCTCCTTTACTCGTTGGGCTCTGTCTTCTGTGCTCCTATCTGAGCTGGTCCCTTTCTTCTCCATTCAGCTGTATCAAGTAGTCTCTCCTTCCAGCCTCACAGATACAGAGAGTTCTTCAAAATCAACCTGACTGGGACGGAGAGGTTAGGTCACACGTAAACCTTCTAGGGTCCAATTCCCAGATCCACCTGGTCTTCCAAGCATGGCAGCCTTAGAGGCTTCCAATACCTCCAGGGAGGGCCTTGGATGCCCCCAGTTGTTTAAGGATGCTAGAGTCTTCAGCATCAGCACCACAGGATCCCAGCAGTGTCTCATCCTCAGGTGCTTATACTGAGGTTGGACAAGAATTGCCGGTGGGGCCTTTGTCCTCCTGGGCACTGCTCAGGAATCATCCCCCACACCCCAAAAGCACAAAATAAACCTGAATTCCAAAATTCTAGGAGAGAATTCTGATCAGCCTCAACAAAGCCCATTTTGACTTTCAGTCTAACCAGTTCTCTAGTAACTGCCTGGTAATTTGCCCTGGGATTTGTTCCCATGACCACATCCTGATCGTCCTGGTCCGTATGTGGTGGAGCTCACCTTAGGGAAGAGCTAGTGTCAGCCACATTTCATCTTTCACAGTAAGAGAAACAGACTATTTCCTTTCTGCTGCTTTATGAAGGACACCAAGAAATGAAACCAAGCTCAGGGATGGATGACAAGGTGGTTCTATGCTGCTTGAGGAGGCAGACTAGGACCAAAGAGTGAAATTCACAGGAAGCATGATAAAAAGAAACGTTCTAGCCAGTGAAAGAATCCAGAAATAAAATTTTAAAATTAAAATAATCTCAAGTCATTGGGCCCCCTGTCCCAACAAGTGACAATAACAAGGAAGTGTATCCACGTGGTTCTGCCTGGGTGGAAGTAAAATGTAATTGCGGGACCTGAGAGATAGTACAGTGAGGAAGGCACTTGCCTTGAACACAGCCGACCCTAGTTCAATCCCCAGCACCCCATATGGTCTCCCTGAGCCCACCAGAAGGAATCCCTGAGCACAGAGCCAGGAGTAAGCCGTGAGCACAGCTGGGTATAGCCTGAGAACCAAACTAACAAAATGGTGCTGGAGCGAGAGCACAGCGGTAGGGCATTTGCCTTGCACGCAGCCAACATGGCCGACCCGAGTTCGATTCCTCCGCCCCTCTCGGAGAGCCCGGCAAGCTACCGAGAGTATCTCGCCCGCACGGCAGAACCTGGCAAGCTCCCCGTGACGTATTCGATATGCCAGACACAGTAACAACAAAGTCTCCAATGGAGACGTTACTGGGCCCGCTCGAGCTAATCGATGAACAACGGGAGGGCCTTTACCTAGAGCAACAAAATAAATAAAATTAATTTTCCATCCTCTTTTAATTGTAAGATTCCAAACTCAGGGACAAAAGGTCAAAAATATGATGCCCACAGCTAACCCTTTAGTCCCCCACTAGACTGGAAACGCTGAGTTTGCCTCCCAACCAGGCCTGGTGACATCCCTCCCCACACCCCTCGTGCTTCTCAGATGTACTCTCTGTGCAGATGGTACTGCAGGAAGGTTCAGAGATCCAAAAGCACATTTTGATAAATAATGCGGTGGGCTGACTGAACAAATTGATATTAGAAGCACCATAGATTCCATTGTTATGAGTCTGGTTTTAGAATGATATTGAAAACCGTGACACAACTTCTGAACCAGAAGAGGAAATAAGCTGAATGGCTGAGTGGTCAAGGTGGGTGTGTGTCAGTCCAGCAATCAAGGATTGATGTAAGCGGCAACCTTGAAGAGTTTCTCTATCTCACCCGCCCATGTTTCTATGGCAACAGGGCAGGCAGTGAACCCAGGATTTTAACTGCACATTTTCAGAGCCTCCCATATCCAAGTTGAAGTGTTTGCTCCCTGAATTCTCCTCTATGCCAGTGTCCTGCTAAATGTCCATCTGTAAAATGAACATAGTTACCACACTGACAACTACAAGAGATGATAACCTATTCTGAGCTTTGCACAGTGCCAAGTCCTGGTGAATGTCCCTGAGAACTCTGCAAAGTTTTCTTTTTATCTTTTTTGGTTTTGGGGGACCACTCCCAGCAATGCTTGTGGCTTACTCCTGGCTCTCTGCTCAGAGACCACTTTTGGCAGTACTCCAAGGACCACAGGCAATGCCAAGCACCTTAACTTATCTCTACGAACTCTCTAACCTGTAGACTTTTCTCTGTCACCTCTAAACTACCGCTCTAACCTGTAAAAAATAATGGGTGTGAGGTGAGAATTCTATTTCATGCCACACAGTGAACTGACTGCTTTCCCTGTATTTTTAGCTCATTTTTGTTTCCCCGTTGATAGGTGAGAAATTGGCATTGAAAGGAAGTGATTAAATTGTTTAAAACTAAACTCTGAGTGACCATTTTTAACCATCGGTCATAGTTCTATCTGGAGCTTTCTCCCTACCTGGTTTTAAATATATGGCTTCTTGCTGAAATGATGTCTCATAGTGATTTTCATTTGCAGTTCCAAGATTACTAAAGAGTTTGAACCTATGTCTATGAATGTGTTTTTCCTCTTCTAGTTTGCAGCACTACTGTAAATTCTGAGTTCTAATTATGTAGTTATTTTTCAGATACACAAACACATATACATGTTCACTTATGTAGTCACTGTCTGTCTGTCCTCCCATTGTTCATCGATTTGCTCGAGCGGGCCCAGTAACGTCTTCATTTTGAGACTTATTGTTACTGTATTTGGCATATCGAATACATCACAGGTAGCTTTCCAGGCTTTGCAGTGTGGGCGAGATACTCTCAGTAGCTTGCCGGGCTCTCTGAGAGGGGCGGAGGAATTGAACCCAGCTAGGCCAGGCTGGCTGCACTCAAGGCAAACAGCCTACTGCATATATACTTATGTAATATATATATATATATACATATATATTTGCATTTTTGGGTCACACCTGGCAATGCAAAGGAGTTACTCCTGGTTCATATACTCAGTAATCACTGAATCACTCCTGGCGGTGCTCAGGGGACCATACGGGATGCTGGGAATCGAACATGGTTCGGCCGTGTGCAAGGCAAACGCCCTACCTGCTGTGCTATTGCTCCAGCCCCTATACTTATGTAGTATATAACAGAAATATGTCACCTTCTCTAAAAGTTGACTTCTGGCTGCCTTTATGGTTCCTTCTGAAAATTAGATGTTTTCAATAAATTTAGTAAATTTATTAACATTTCTTGCTATGGTTTGTGCTCCTTGAGTCACGATTAACTATTTTTCTACCTGAAGACACAAATATTTCCTTTTATTTTCTTCTAGATGATCTAGTCCTCCTTTCCACATTTACATTTTCACTGTGTAGGAGACTGATATTTATGTAGGTCACTGTGAAGTAGAGATCCAATTCCATTTTTTCTCAAGTATCAACCCATTTGTTGATCACTTCATTTTATAGTTGTCCCATTAATAGATAAAATTTCTAGTGTTCCATAGGTTCCCTGGTCCTTCCATTCTCATACTAATCATTTACATCTCATTGAATAGAGCACGAAAAGATTTGCTACTGCTTCCTCACACTACTTTGGCCATTTGTGGGCCCTCAATATTCTATAGAATAGTGTTCAGTTTTGCTGTGCCAAACTTTCAATCCAACATTGTTTTTACATTTTTATGATACAGCATTAAACATATGATTTTATTTAAGCATATATGATATCTTCAAGCATATCTACTTATTCCTATATGAGGGGATATCTTCCACTAATCGTAACATTAAAATTTTTGGTAAAGTTAACCATTTCTCCTAAGGATTTAATTTATTATTGTTCATGTAAAGACTTTACTTGTCTATGTGTGTGTGTGTGTGTTTATGAGAGAGAGAGAGAGAGAGAGAGAGAGAGAGAGAGAGAGAGAAAGAGATGCCTCTTGTGAACTAAATCACTGAGCACATCCCTAGCTAAAAGATCTTTATTTTAAAAATCTAAGATTGATACTGCAAAATCGTTGCCATCCCTCTGGTCTAATCCTATTGCCTTAGGACCAAGTCTCACCCAGAAATTAACCTGCTGAAAATCAGATATGCAGATCTTTGTGATTGAAATCTCCTGGCTTTCCAAGAATCAGGATGGGCTTGCCTGCGACCACCTCCCTCTACTTCTGGAAGCAGTCAATCTATACCTCAAAGCCGCCGCCCAGTAAAAAATTTAACTCCAGCTGTACCACCCAGTTGAAAATTATGGACTTCCTGGGGTGTGCAGCCACCTTTGCAGCCACATGATATCTCCAAACACAACAACACTGATAGTAGAACACCAGATTAGATAGGATGTAACATAGGAGGCAACCAATCTCAATTAACAAAACACAAACACAGAAGGCTTAACCTGTAACGTTTTAGTACCCTCAAGAATTTAATGTCTTCATGGCGAGATACAACAATTTATACTAATTTTCTTCTAAGGAAATATTTTTTAATCTTCTTTAGCAATTTACTGATAACAAGCAATACAAAGTGAATTATTTTGGGTAGGCTATGGCAGTAGGCTTGAGGTTTGGATGGGAAAATTGGAGACAATGATGAAGTGAAGGTGATATTGGTGGTGGAATTGGTGTTGGAATATTGAATGTCTATAGCAAATCATCATTAACAAGTTTGCAAACAACAGTGTTTATAAAGTATAGGGGGAAATTTACATAAGTAGGCCTTATGTTTTTTATGTAAACATATTATATATTATTATAATATATATTTTTGGCTTTTGGGATCATATCTGGTGATGCTCAGGAGTTACTCCTGGCTCTGCATTCAGGAATTACTCCTGGCAGTGCTCAGGGGTCATATGGGATGCTGGGGATCAAACCCCAGTTGGCTGTTAAAAAGGCAAATGCCCTACCCACTGTACTATCACTCTGGCCCCAAACTCCAAAATAAGTCAGCACAGATTTTCTTTAAAAATTTTATTACTGGGGTATGGTGCCGAAACAGGTCAATCTGTACCTGTAGGTGAGTGCATTAGCAGTCTCATGTTGCCTTCAGACTTCCAGATATCCCCAAATTGCTGCTATGCCTTTGGCCAGACCTCCAAAAACTTGGGGCAAAGTTTACCAAGAAAGTAAACAGCCAAAAGTTAGGTATTTGGGAGACACACCCACAAACAACCTCCGGCTCAGTTATATAATTGGAGGCTTATATAATTGGAGGCATGGCTTCTCTGGTTCCTGATTGAATTGCTTAACAGCCATGATCCCAGAGACTCAGAAACAAATCTCGAAACCCAAAGGCTTTTGGCAGAAATGCATCTGGTCCCTGCAGTAGGTTACTGGCGCTGGGCCACCCCAGGTGGAAATAGGTTTTGTGCCTTGGCCTGTTCCCCCTGGCTGCCCAGTGGCCGCCATCTTCCAGAGGCCACTGGACTGTCAGGTTTGGGCCCTCAGTGACGAGACACATGGGGTCTCAAGGGATGGGGGTGGAGTCAGTCCTTTCCTCCCCACCCCAACAAGATCCCAAGTTGCCGCCCACGAACGGCCTCTCTGGCTCCTGATCAAGCTGCTTAATGGCCTTGATCCCAGAGACTCAGGAACAAATCTCGGAACCCAGCAGGTTTGGGCAAGAAATCCCTCCAGATTTAATTGTTAAAATTTCAGAATTTCAAAATTGCGTGGCCACTACTGCAGCCATGCAACATCATATGTTATTCATAACCAGCAATAGAAAACAAATTGTCTACGGTTGCCTTTTTGGCAGATCTGAGTGTTGGGGTAAAATCCCTAATAATAATGGTGGATGTGGTGTCGAAATGTTGAATGTAATCAAAGTATAGAGAGAGTAATTTGGAAATCATCTGCCCCACAGGTAAGGGGAGGGTGTGGGATGGGGGTATACTGGGGATTTCGGTGGTGGATAATGGGCACTGGTGAAGGTATGGGTGTTTCATTGTATGACCGAGGCTTAATCCCATAAGCTTTGTAACTGCTCTCACGGTGATTCAATAAATAAAATCATCACGGTCACAGTCCTCCCGTTGTTCATTGATTTGCTAGACCGGGCCCAGTAACATCTCCATCATGAGACTTGTTGTTACTGTGTTTTGGCATATTGAATACATCATGGGTAGCTTTCCAGGCTTTGCTGTGCGGGCGAGATATTCTCAGTAGCTTGCCAGGCTCTCCAAGAGGGGCGGAGGAATCGAACTCGAGTCAACCATGTTGGCTACGTGCAAGGCAAAGGCCCTACCCACTGTGCTATCACTCCAGCCCAAATAAAATTATAAAAATGGAAAAAAAAAAGTAAGGAGGAGTTTATGCACATTTCAATCAGCCTAATCAGTAGCAGTACTCCTACATTTATAAATAAATAAATAAATAATTAAATAAATAAAAATTTTATTACCATTTAATTCCATTATTGCCATAATGAGTTTCAAATATAAAATAAAATTTAATTCAATATATTTTAGATTCAAGTTGAAAATTTACTTATGTAAATGAAAATAAATATTTTATTGTATTGTTACTGTCACTGTCACTGTGTCACTGTCACTGTCCTCCTGTTGTTCATCATTTGCTCGAGCGGGCCCAGTAACATCTCCATCATGAGACTTATTGTTACTGTCTTTGGCATATCAAATACGTCACAGGGAGCTTGCCAGGCTTTGCTGTGCAGGCGAGATGGTGAGATACTCTCAGTAGCTTGCCAGGCTTTTCGAGAGGGGCGGAGGAATCAAACCCAGCTTGGCCAGGTTGGCCGTGTGCAAGGCAAACGCCCTAGCCACTGTAATATCGTTTCAGCAAAATTTTATTTTCCTTATTTACATAGGTTAAAATCATATATCAATCACAAATTGACTCTTACTGATTTATTTTCCGATCATTCTATTTGCAATTTCTTAAATTTTTATTGGTACAAGTCATACAAAGTATATTTGTTATGTGCCTTAGGGGGCAGGTTAGGAATGGGAGGAAAAATGAGACATTGGTGGAAGGAAGGTCATACTGGTGGTGTTGGAACACTAAATGCCTGAAAAAAAAAAACTGTATAATGAACAACTTTGTAAATCACAGTGTTTTCAGTAAAACTCCTGGTCACGGTCCTCCTGTTGTTCATCGATTTGCTCGAGCGGGCCCAGTAACGTCTCCATTGGAGACTTTGTTGTTACTGTGTTTGGCATATCAAATACATAATGGGGAGCTTGCCAGGCTCTGCCGTGTGGGCGAGATACTCTCGGTAGCTTGCCGGGCTCTCCGAGAGGGGCGGAGGAATCGAACTCGGGTTGGCCATTTTGGCCGCTTGTAAGGCAAACGCCCTACTGCTGTGCTAAAACTAAAATTTTACAAAGTAAAATAAAAACATAAAAATCTAAAGTTGCAGTCATTTATCTAAGCCCATTTATCTCTTGAACATGTGTATCTTTCTATCTACTCACATTTCTCTAAATTCCTGTCAATATAAACTATTTTTGCTTCACTAAAAATAGAAATAAATAAAATCTAGAGTTGCTATCCTAATGGTCCAGGCATGTAACTCGGACTTAGCTTGCAAGCCTGAGGCTAAGAGCTTGGGACATATTCAAATAAACTTATCTAGATCGTTTTATATTCATGCCTTGTATAAATTGCTGGATATACTCCTAGCTTTATACTTTCCAGGGAAATGAAAATCAGCATCACACAGAAGTGATATGTGAATGTTTACACAGCTTTATTCATAATCTTTAAAACCTGGAAGCAGTGCCGGGGAGATATTACAGGAACTACAGTACTTGCTTTGCACACAGATGATCCTGTTTGAGCCCTGGCACCCAATCTGGTTTCCTGAGCACCACCCGGAGTGATCTCTGAGCACAGGGTCCAGAGTAAGACCTGAATACCACAGGTTATGGCTCTACTACAATAACAACAATAAAATAAAACAAAACAGACAAACATGGAAGCAACAAAATGTTTATAGGTTGATAAATAATGAATTCTAGTGTATCCATGCCATGGGATATTCTTCACTGTAAAGAGAAACTAGCTACCAACATCCACACAAACATGGGTAAATCTGAAACTTCCTACTGAATGAAAGAAGCTAGACATCAAAGGCCGTGCATTTTATTTTTTGATGTGTAGGGAAATCTGGAAAAGGACAATCTAAAGGATTATAAGACACATCTGTGTTCACTAGGGGCAAAGGGTTGGGATAAGGGGTTCCCTAAAAGGGCAATATGAAGGATGGGATAATGAAGGAATTGGTCTAGGTTAGGGATTTTGTGGTAGATCTGACCATGCATGTCTGCATTTAGCAAAAGTCATAGACGCAACAAAGGATAAAATCTACAGTATGAAGTTAAATGAAAAAATTAAAATAGTGACTTTAAAAATAAATTGCCATTTATTTTTATTAACATTATTTATATATTTGTATATTATTTGTACTCTCGGAGAGCCCGGCAAGCTACCGAGAGTATCTCGCCCGCATGGCCGAGCCTGGCAAGCTACCCGTGATGTATTCAATATGCCAAACACAGTGACAAGTTTCACAATGTTACTGGGCCCGCTCGAGCAAATCGATGAACAATGGAAGGACAGTGATACAGTGAATTTAGTATAAATATTATATAGCGAGTAAATTAAATATTATTACACAATTCTATAAGTTTAACATCAAAATGTTTTAGTGTGTGATTTATCGACGAACAATGGGAGGACAGTGGCAGTGTGATTTATTATTATACATTATTTTTATTTATCATACAGAAATGTGTACATAAAAGAAAATGTTGTGTGAGATTTCTGTACCCATAATTTGAAACTGTCACTGTCACTATCCTCCCGTTGTTCATCAATTTGCTCGAGCGGGCCCAGTAATGTCTCCATTGGAGACTTTGTTGTTACTGTGTTTGGCATATTGAGTACGTCACGGGGAGCTTGCCAGGCTCTGCTGTGCGGGCGAGATACTCTCGGTAGCTTGCCGGGCTGTCCAAGAGGGGCAGAGGAATCGAACTCGGGTCGGCCATGTTGGCTGCGTGCAAGGCAAATGCCCTACCGCTGTGCTATCGCTCCAGCCCATATTTTGAAAATAAATCTATAATAGTTTTAATACTTTTCAACCTGCTTTAGAAATTAAATAAGCTAGCGAACTTTTTCTGGAGCTAAATAGTAAAAGAAGTTTCTGTACCTCAGAAAATATGTTTGAATTTCCCTGTAAAACCAAACAGATTTATTCATAGGGAGTTATGGAGGAGCGGCAGAAGGACAGAAAAGATAACCATATCATTTGTGGTGTATTTCATTTCCTGTTTCACTATAGGCCAATAACCTTTTTTATTTTCTTAGAAATCTACTTTTCCAGACTATTAGGAATTGATTTGCGTTCCCAGGAAATTTCTGTGTTGAAACCCTGATTCCCAGTAGCTCCAGGTGTGACTTGGAAGACCTTCAAAGAGGTGATTAGGTGACCATATGTCCTTTGCATGGGCTGCACTCCAGTCCCACTGGTGTCCTCAGGAGAGGTGACTTGAACTCGAGGAGAAATCTGACAGCAAGTGCTCTGGCCTGGCTCAGAGAAATACCCAGCTGCCAGGTGACCATCGGACACCACAGAGTGTGGCCTCCAGAGAACAGACTGGCCAACACCAGTTGGATTTCTCCTTATTTCTTTCCCTATTTCTACTTACTTTTAAAACTTATTTGTGGGCTGGAGCGAAAATACAGTAGGGAGGGCATTAGCACAAAACTGACTCAGGTTCGATCCCCAGCATCCCATATGGTGCCTTGAGCAACGCCAGGAGTGATTCCTGAGTGCAGAGCCAGGAGTAATCCCTGAGCATTGCTGGGTGTGACCCAAAAAGAAAAAAAAAACTTACTTGTGTGCCCCACTCCCACCCCATCACCAATTCCTTCTGTTAGTATTGACCAGAAGCCAATTGACCACAGTTTGGTGTGGCTGCACACTGAAGGACTTGCTGGGATCATCCATGGATCACCTGGGGTACCAAGGACCAAGGCAGAGCTGCCAGGTCTCAGCACGTGTAAGTGTCACCAGGCAGGGGTTGTATTTGCAGCCTCCTGCTTGCAGGAGCTTCAGGCACTGAGCCAGCTCTCAACCCCCCTTGATTTTGATTCTGCCATGAGAATTTTGAGAAAATTGATTCCTGTACTTAGCATGTTGATACGTACCACTGGTGGCTGACACTTGGATGTGGCTTAATTAACACAAATCGCAGTGCAGGAGTCAATGTAGTAAGCCACCCTGTCTGTGATATTTTGTTAGTACGGCAGCTGAACAAGCTAATACACACAAACCAACACCGACACATACAAGTGTGTGTGCGTGATTAAAACATATGCTTTTAGAAATACAAGTCCTTGTATGCATAGATTTACACATTTGCTTTGTTGAAATATAAACTAGTTCCAAATATTCTCTTTTCCTGTTTAGATTATGTGTGTTGCTTATCTTCCTTTTGTTGGTGTTTATTAGAAAGCTTATTAGAAGTTTTTCTGACTTCTTGACAGAAAAATTCAAGCTAGAGAGATAATTTAATAGGCTGAGGGCATGACTTGCATGTGGGAGATCCAGACTCAACCCCCAGCACCATTTGATGCTCTGAGCACCAAAAGTGAGAGCTGAGCCAGGAATAACCCTTGAACAATGTCAGGTGTGATCAAAAGAAGCAAAACTAGACTTTTTGGTTCAGAGCCTAGTTCTGTTGTTATCTTTGTATGATCTTGGACCAACTACTTCTGTTAACTTCATTTTCCTCTTTTGTAAAATGGAGTAATTATTATATGCTTGTGATAAGATTGTTCAAGGAATTAGCAAATTAGCATGAAAATTGCTTAAGTCAGTGTTAGTATGTCCTTAATCGCTCTTTGGTTAATATCATTATGATTTTGTTCAGTGTTATTGCTTTTCTCAATTTTTCTATTTTATATCAAGCATTTGTCTTTATCTATATTACATTCTTTGTTTTTGTTGGCTTCCGGTTTCTTAAAGACGTTACTGTCATTCAGCATTGCTTTTTTCTGTTCAGAAAAAAATCTACTTAAACCTATAAACTTCAGCTGTTTTACTGCTCCCAAGAAATTTTGATACAAAATTGTTCATGATCATTCATCTCCACATCTTGTAAATTCATTGTAAAGCCTGCTTGGTACGTCCTATATTTTTTTTTTTTAGTTTTTCTCCAGAAATTTGCCATCTTTTAACCTCCTTTCCACTTAATTTTAGCTTTATTGCATTTTTTTCCTCAAGCTATTCAGCTCCCTCCAAATCCCTACACCCAGGAAAGCCTGTTCCTAGTTTACAGATACTCTATCTTCTTGAACTTTCTAAGGATGTCATGTGATTTCTGACATAGTCTCCTGAATCCCAGAGTAACTTCCCAGAGCAACTTTGAACATTCTTCCCCCACCAAGTCAAAACAACTATCCCTCCTCCTCTTTCTTTTCTTCCTCCTCCTCCTCCTCCCCCTCTTCCTCCTTCTGCTCTTCTCTCTTGTCCTCCTTCTCCTTCTCTTATTTCTCCTCTTCCTCCTCCTCCTCCTCCTCTCCAGTATAAAACTATTTTTGGTTTCTTCATTTTTTGAACAAGCAAAACTTATTCAGGCTCGGGTAGGGCGTTTGCCTTGCATGCAGCCGACCAGGGTTGGATTCCAAGCATCCCATGTGGTCCCCTGAGCACCTCCAGGAGTAATTCCTGAATGCAGAGCCGGGAGTAACCCCTATGCATTGCCAGGTTTGACCCCCCAAAAAGCAAAACAAAACAAAAAAACTTATTCAAGCTCCAGGTTTGCAAGTGGTTGTAGAATTTTCCTTTGGTTTTGCAAGTCATCCAGTAGTGTGGTGGTTAACTACTTTTCTCAAAAATGCAACCAAAGGGCAGAATCATGGCCACTGACAGTTCTCATCCCCAGGTCTGGCTCCCTATAACTTCTCTCTGCAACTACTTCACATGGTGACCATGGCTGTCCACTCAGCGGGGCTATTTTGTGAGCTATTCTGAGCTAATGTGGATCTGCATCCACAAAGAGGAGGTTTTTTTCCCTTTCAACGTAAACTTTTAGAATTGTACTGAGACTCACCTGTTTAAAAAGCAGTGAAGGCTGCTTATTTTCTTTGATTTTTCTTCCTAGTTGTTTTGGAGGATTGGTGATTTAGCAACACTCCAGCCTTTAAAGATGATGATTGTCAGTGATTGGAGTGATAGCACAGCAGGTAGGTCATTTGCCTTGCACGCTGCCAGACCTGGGTTCGATTCTCAACATCCCATACGATCCTCTGAGCACGGCCAGGAGTAATTCCTGAGTGCATGAACCAAGAGTAACCCCATGTGCATCGCTGGGTGTGACCCAAAAAGAAAAAATAAATAAATAAAGATGATGATTGAGAGAGGACAATCGAAGATTTAAACACGAAGACCTAGTAAGCATGACATCCTTGTGTTGAAAATTTGTTAGCAATCTCTCAGAAAAGTTTTTCAAGGTTCTTTTTCACATGATGATTGAGACGATGGTGAAGAGTGGGAAGATCAGAAAATAGATATGACATGGCTTTAAGAAGATAGTTTCATCTAGACCAGTGTTTCTCAACCCTTCTCTAACCATGACAAGTTTCTGATCTTGTTGCCTTCCTGTGACTGACCCCCTCATGCTGCTGGTCTTATGATATGACACCCTTATTGACAGGTTTTTCCTGTGACCCCCTTGGAATATCCTGGTGGTCCATATGACTACTGGTTGAAAAACACTGATATAGATCCTTTTTTATTTGTCTGAGTGAAGAAATAATACAGAATTGTCCTATGTTGGTGAATATTTCTAGAAATTCTGCTGCTGTGTTTCTGATGTTGCTTTACAAATTGTTTTAAGATACATCCTGTCTCTGTCACTTGCTTCCAAATAACCCTCAGCACTAGTTTATTAATATTTTTTGCCTCAGTCTCTCATTGGCCAAAGGGGAATAAATACTATTAGGTATTATGAGGCATAAAAGACATGATTCATCTTATGTTCTTGGAACCTTGTCTAGCAAATACTTCCTCCACCGCAGTCACTGTCATTGTCATTATTTTTTATCTAACAGTCCTGCTGTAATTGTTGTAAAGAGTGTTGTGCATGGAGAGGTAGGAAAGGTAAGTGTATTTCTATCTTTTCCAGCAGAATAATTTGCACTTTCTTTTCCTTTATGTGCCTTAATGTTCTCATTTATGAAATTATAGTGTTGGGATAGAGCACCTCCAAAGTTCCATCTTCTCTGGCGAACTAGGATTTTGTGGGTGCTGTAAAACATAAATTTAAGCATCCTCTGGGAGTACAGAGCTGTTAGAAGTCTGCATTAAACAAGTAAAGACTCTGAAATCCCTCAGAGAAGATGGAACCTGATATAGGTTCTTGCACATGAAGTTCTGTTTGTACTCAGGAGTCCTTGATGAACAGTAGGATTTGTGTGTGTGTGTGTGTGTGTGTGTGTGTGTGTGTGCGATTCGTCTTCGTTTTTCTTTCCTTCTTCCTTGCCTTATCTCTGAGGTTCTTTCTCTCTTCATTATTTCAGATTCTATAACAAAGCCCATTAACAGGATGGCTTGTATGTATAGAACAGAAAATGTACAGGGCCAGGGATGTGGCTCAGTGGTTGAGCAGATACCCTGCAAGAATGAAGCCCAGGATTAGATGCCAGCACCAACAACACTTCCAGATGAAATGCTCGGTACAGCAGTAATAATGACACAGAATCAATCGTTCCCATACTTGCGTTTCTCACCATGCTGGAGATAAGACACAAAGATGAGGTGCAGGAATGGTCTGGTTCTGAAGTGGGCTCTTCCAGATCACAGACAGCTGACTCTTGTGTCTCACATGACATGGAGCAGAGAGAAAAGGCATGTTCTTATGAGATATTTTATATAAAGGCATGAATTTCATTCCTGGCAGTTCGCCATTAAAAACCTCGTCTACTCCTAACCACCATCCTAAGGTCCACTTTCTAATACTATCATAGAAGATGGGAACTTTCAACTTTATTCACTCTAAACATAACACTTAAAACAAAGAACCTTAAACTTAACATAAACATTTACTGCAAACACTCTTTGTTTCAAAATTCTGGGTTCTTGACCTTTTCAACATGCTATTCCTCTTCCTCAGAGTGAGCTGGATCCTGTGTCCATAGGTTCATGACTTCTTTAGCAAACAATGTGAAGGTCATTTATATTATAAAAATAAATAGTGTTCTATTTCCATACAAGGTAGAGTTTTGTTTCCTAGGTAAAAGAATCCAGGCATCATTGAGGAAGGAAAAAAGCTACTTGGGAATGAAAACAATCTTATAAATAACACACTGGCAATTCTTTCTACAAGAAGATTTAAAAAAAAAATTTATTAGTGAAACACCATGAGGTACAGTTGTAGACTTACAAATTTTTGTGCTTGGGTTTCAATTATATAATGATCAAGTACCCATCCCTCCACCAGAGCCCATTTTCCACCACCATGGATCCCAGTATCCCTTCCACCCCTATTTCCCCCATTCCACTCTGCCTCTGTGGCAGGGCATTCCCCTTTGTTCTCTCTCTCCTTTTGGGTGCTGTGGTTTGCATTGAGTGGCAATGATGTTCGGTCTATAGTCCACTTTCAGCAATGCATCTCCCATCCTGGGAGAATCCTCCCAACACCCTTTATTTGGTGCTCCCTTCTCTATCTGAACTACCTTTTCCCCTAGCATGTGCGGCTGGCCTCCAATCCATGGAGTGAACCTCCTGGTACTTATCTTGGCTATTCTTGGGTGTTAGTCTCCTATTTTGTTACTTTATATTCCCCAGATGAATGCAATCTTTCTATGTCTGTCCCTCTCTGACTCATTTCGCTTAGCATGATGTTTTCCATGTAGTACCACTTGTATGTAAATTTCATGACTTCATCTTTTTTAACAGCTACATAGTACTCCATTGTGTAGATGTACCAAAGTTTCTTTAACCAGACATCTGTTCTTGGGCACTCAGGTTTTGTCCAGATTCTGGCTATTGTAAACAGTGCTGCAATGAACAAACAAGAGCAGATGTCACTACGGCTATACTTTTTTTTGCCTCTCTGGGATATATTCCCAGGAGTGGTATAGCTGGATCAAATGGGAGCTCAATTTCTAATTTTTTGAGAATCTATACAAGATTTTATCTTCTAATTTAGCTAAATCAAGATGAAAAAAACTTTTTCATATCAGATTCAGGCAGAATCTACCTTTGAACACTCAGCCAGACTCATTGAAGTCTGGCCCGAATGAGCCAATGATTGTTCTTTACACAACCTTATTACAGACCATCTCCACTTTCTAGAACCGTAGCTCACCTTTGCTATTACCTCCTACTATCTACTGTCTATCACAAGAATCCAGATACTTAAAATAATTCCAGAGCCAGAAGTAAACAGAAGTTTTATCTGATACAGAATTGATACGTTTGGTAATTGTTATTGCATTCTGAGGAATAGCATTCACCAAAGTGTGCTCAATAGCAATCTAGTTCCACGAAATAGAAATTGCTTTTGTTTAGTGCTGTCAAAAGGTATTGTGGTTCCATGACTCTGGGAAGCATTATTCTTAGCATATCAAACAAGTTCATTTAAAACAGTCATTTGAATATTTTGTTTTGGGGTCACACCCAGTGGTGCTTAAGGCTTATTCCTGATTCTGTGCTCAGGGATCACACCTGGTGGGGCTGAGAGAACCAACATGCAGTTCTAGGGATAGAATCTAGTGGATAGCATGCAAGGAACTGCCTACCAGATTTACAATCTCTTCAGCTCCCTCTGAACTTTCAATATATTATTTTATATATATAATATATATATATTTTTTTTGGCTTTTGGGGTCACACCTGGCTTTGCATTGAGGAATTACTCCTGGCGTTGCTTGGGGGACCATATGGGATAGTAAGAATCGAACCAAGGCAAACACCATCCCTGCTGTGCTATCTCTCTGACTCCTGATTTTATATTCTAAGTAACAAAGAATCTGAAGCTCTTTTCAACAGTATCTCATTTTTTAAGACACTTGTGATATTTTAGATTAACAATTAGCAAATAGTCACTCTTTCTACCACAATGTAAATAATACTTCCCATTGTAATACTTCCCACTGACATTGGGCTTGACCAGGGACTTGCATTAGGCCATGAGATGTTAGGGATGTGATAAGAGACAAGGCCTTAAATGTTCTGGCATGGATTGTTTTTTGTCTCTTGCACTTCTACCTTTGCTATCAGAGATTTTCCCTGGTTATTCCCTTGTCCCAGAATGATGAGACACATAAAGAAGATATAAGTTCAATGAGCACTCAATGGAGATAAGCTAGGTAACCCACAGACTTGAATCAGAGCCACGCATCCAGGATCAGCTGAACTGTGAATGATCTTCAGACCAAAGCAGGTATAATATCTACCAAGATATTGGGATTGGAGCGATAGCACGGTGGGTAGGGCATTTGCCTTGCATGCTGCCAAACTGGCCAACCCAAGTTTGATTCCTCTCTGAGAGCCCAGCAAGCTACCAACAGTGTCTTGCCCACATGGCAAAGCCTGGCAAGCTCTCCGTGACATATTCGATATGCCAAACACAGTCACAAGTGTCACAATGGAGACATTACTGGAGCCCCTCGAGCAAATCGATGAACAATGGGAGGACAGTGGCAGTGACCAAGATATTGAGATGGCAGAAAGTAAAAGGTAACTAAATACATCTCAATGAAGAGGTATTCCATGTGAAACAGTGTGGTAAATGAACTCTCAAAGCCTTCAAAACCCCCCAGTCTCCATAAATTTAAGAAACTGAGGGCAACCTCCTAGATCTAATTTCACCATTTTCATTGTGATTCTCCTATTTATAGTTCCACACAAGAGAGCTGAAGCTTGTGCTAGGATGAACATCCCATTTCCCAACCAAATGGAGGTACCACAGTGCGAATAATTGGCACAGAGGTCTGAGGCATCCAGATCTCCTGGTACTTTTCCTCTGAGTTCTGCTCTCCCTCTTAATTTGTATAAGATGCTCTTCATGCTCTTCTGTGTGTTTGCTTCCAAACTTCTGTCCTCAGATACACTTTTTGATTTGGAAAGTCGGTAATGAAAGGATGCCTTCAAAACAATCTCCATGTAATGAGTGTGGATTCCATGTTGTGACCATTACTAATACCAAGAAGCCTCCCATTTACTTAGTCACATAAAAATAGTCCTCCAATGTCCTTTACCCAAAAATGGTTCAAGTAACTTTAAAAGCACCTCTAAAGGGATACACAGCTGTGGAAATGACTAAATAGCACTGAAAGTACTACTCTCTGATAAAAAAAAATAAGTCTAAAAGTTGGATGATATGAGCAGCAAAAAAAGATCTAAAGGAACTAGGACATTGCCCTGAAGGGTCACAGAATGGTCATGTGGGTAAATTATGTGCTCAGGTGTCAGAAGCAATAGTAAGACATGTTTTTAAGGTGATTCCTATTGAACCTGTTAGGGAGTCAGTAGGCTTTTACTTGTGAAAAGTGTAGTATCCCCATGAACAGTACAACCAAGTATGTTAGCAGCACAACCAACTGTCTGCAAGTCTATGAATAACATGTGGGACCCACAGTCATTGAAGCAATAACAATAAGATGGGAAGTAAACATTTATAGCCACATAAAAATGAACAATGGGAAACATAAAAATAGCCATTTGTGATTATCTTTAAAAGATAAAGTAATTTTGGGTGTGCAGTTTCCTGCATGTTCATGTCTGTGTATTTTTTAATTAATATTACATGAGATTACAGCAGAGCCTGGCAAGCTACCTGTGGCGTATTTGATGATGCCCAAAACAGTAATAATAACAGGTCTCATTCCCCTGACTCTGAAAGAGCCTCCAATATGGTCATTCGGAAAGATGAGTAAGGAGAGGCTGCTAAAATCTCAGGACATGGGGCTGGAGTGATAGCACAGTGCAGGGGCATTTGCCTTGCACACAGTCAAACTGGGTTTGATCCCTGACATCTCATATGGTCCCCCGAGCACCGCCAGGAGTGGTTCCTGAGTGACCCCTGAGCATCACTGGGTGTGACCAAAAGGCAAAAAAATAAATAAAATAAAATCTCAGGACTGGGAAGAATGGAGACGTTACTGGTGCCCGCTCGAATAAATCAATGAACGGGATGACAGTGATACAGTGATATAGTGATTACATGAGATTTTGAGAATTTGCTCAGATATCTTGATTTTTTAAAAGCTTTTCCTAGCAATTGATTTACAATCAAATGTAAAAATCTTTCCTTCACACCTTACAATTTAGATTCCACAGTCAAAAGACCCTGGTAGAAAGAACGGGATAGACACAGAAAGATTGCATTCATCTGGGGAGCATAAAGCAACAAAATGGGAGACTAACACCCAGGAGTGGCCAAGATTAGTACCAGGAATTTTGCTCCATGACTTGGAGGCCAGCCACACGTGCTAGGGGAAAAGGAAGCTCAGATAGAGACGAGAGCACCAAATAAAGGGTGTTGAGAGGATCCTTCCAGGATGGGAGAAGCATGCTGAAAGTAGACTATAGACTAAACATGATTGCCACTCAATGCCTCTTTTGCAAACCACAGGACCCAAAAGGAGAGAGAGAGAACAAAAGGGAATGCCCTGCTGCAGAGGCAGGGTGGGATGGGGGGAGGTGTGGGAGGGTTGGAGGGATGCTGGGACCCGTGGTGGTGGAGGATGGGCACTGGTGGAGGGATGGGTACTTGATCATTACATAACTGCAACCTAAGCACAAAAATCTATAAGTCTATAAATGTACCTCATGGTGTTTCACTAATAAAAAAAAAAAGACCCTGGTAATTCTGGGCAGATAGAGAGAAGAATATTATTAATTGTACATATAGCACAGCGGATAGGGCGTCTGCCTTGCACGCAGCCAACATGGCCGACCCGAGTTCGATTCCTCTGCCCCTCTCGGAGAGCCCGGCAAGCTACCGAGAGTATTCGATATGCCAGACACAGTAACAACAAAGTCTCCAATGGAGATGTTACTGGGCCCGCTCGAGCAAATCGATGATCAACGGGAGGGCCTTTACTTACTTTACTATATATTTTTAAAAAATCATCCCTGCAGTTCCCATTACTGGCTTACTAAAAAGTCATACATTCTGTCCACTGTCCTGCCATTGTTCATTGATTTGCTTGAGCGGGCACCAGTAACATCTTCACTGTAAGACTTGTTACTGTTTTTGTCATATCAAATACGACACGGGGAGCTTGCCAGGCTCTGCCATACAGGCGGGATACACTTGATAGCTTGCCTGGATCTTCGTGAGGGATGGAAGAATCCAACCCAGATCAGCCGCGTGCAAGGCAAACTCCTTACCCGCTGTGCTATCGCTCCAGCAGCCTTAAGTACCTCAAAATAGGAATAAATGATGTGATCCAAATAAAGATCAGTATGCTCAAAAAATGTTTTAGTTTTCTTTCTCTAGGCTGCTTCATTTTTTTTTGTTTGGGTTTGTTTGCTTGTTTGTTTGTGGGCCACATCTCAGGGGCTACTCCCAGCACGTTGCATTGGGGGTGCTCTTGGAAGTGCTTTCAGAAACCATGCAGTGCTGGGGATTGAATCCAGGCCTCTTTCATGTAAAAATATGCTCCAGCACTGGTCCTTCAAGAAACAGTCAAGTACCATCAGCAATGCTTTATTGCAAAAGGCCTCATAGATAATGAACAACTTGGTCTGAATCCTGACAAGGACTGGGATAAGAGCCCAGAACAGTGGGAGGCAGGGTCAGACCCTGGATTCCCTATGCAGGGAAATGCATGGTCAAAAACACAAAAAAGGAGCTCTTTGTGAGAAAAGAAAATTCTTCCTTTCACTCTGCATACAATAATTGGGGTCCTCAGGATTTATGGGTGCTAGGGATATGCCCCTCACCCACCTCCTTTATCTCTGAATTAAGCCCTGCACAATTACAACAAAGAGATGTAGAGACTGTTGAACATTCAACATAAATCTATGGTTTGGCCATAACTAAAAGTGTCCCTTTAGACATGCCCTCAACAGTTTCTACATCACTCATCCATCATTTTTTTAATAATGAGACATTCCATGCTTAGAAAGAAGCCAAGAGATAGTCAAACTCTGAAATCAAATGCAACCATTTGTTGGGTCTGTTTACAATAACGACTCATCTATCTGGTGTGGCTTGCAAATTAGCAAGTTCTTTAGAATGGAAACCTCCCAAATATTTTATGCTATTTTAATGGTGTTGGATGGAAATGCTTTAGAGTTTTATTTCAAGTATCTATAGCTTTGCAAACACTACATATAGAGAAAAAAATGAGACTTTCTGTTTTGAATCCGTAAGTTACAGATTATGAGTTGTAATAATCGAAAAAAAAATACCTTAGGCTAACTTGAGCAAACAATGTATGTTATTTGGTTTGGGGGCCACACCTGGTGGTGCTCGGGGGTTACTCCTGGCTCTGTGCTCAGGGATCACTCCTGGCAGAGCTCAGGAGACCACATGGGGAGCCGGAATCAAACTGAAGTACACTAAGTAAAAGGCAAGTGCCATACCCCCTCTCCAACCCTTGGAATGTTCTTCTCAACTCGTACCTGGGTGTAGACTGATGGAAATAGGTTGAAAACTACTAAGAATATTCTCTCCTCCACCAGGAAAAGAAAAACAACACTTCCACCAGGAAAGAAATACTTCTACCAGGGAAGAAACAATCCCAACAATTTTGTTTATTCTATTCCATACTGAGACCACTCTTCACAAGCATGAAGGTACCGGCAGAAGAACAAAGGCATGTGGGTCCCAGGACTGAGATCTCCATGCCTGCTCGGATTGGAGCTGAGCATCCTTTACCCAGATCCTCCATCTTCCAGTAGGCAGGGGTCACACCCACCAACTGAACCCCCGGTACCGGTGCCAGGTAATCCCATCAACGGCCAAGACCCAGAGACTATAAAACCCAGCTCCTGGAAGCACACAGCGGCATTTGTGGCTGCGTGACATTTATCTCTTTTTTACTTTGGACAACCTGGCAGGCTACCAAATGTAACCTGCCCACACGGCAGAGTCTGGCAAACTCCCCGTGACGTACCCAATATGCCAAATACCAGTAACGATGATGGATCTCATTCTCCTAACCCTGAAAGGGCCTTGAATATGGCACTTTAAAATCTCAGGGCTAGGACGAAGGAGACGTTACTGGTGCCTGCTCGAGGCAATCGACGAACAATAGGATGATTGTGATCGTGATTCTATGTTCAAATCCCTTGTGCAAGAAAATGACTGACCTGCCTTAGACCATATGACTCCATATAGCCCACCCCAATGGGAAAAGAAAGAGCTTCTTATTGTTGTTATTGCTGTTGTAATGACACTACATGATGGTTTCAAGTGAACAGAGTACCATTTAGGAAGGCGACTAAAGGAAAGTCACTGTGCTGTGCTGAAACACAGAGGAATGAAAGATGGACCTATGAGAATAGCAAGGTCCAACACGAGAATTGGGGTCATTTTGGACCTCAGTTATAGTTCTAGTCTACTAACCAGTGATGTCCTTGACACCTACTTAGCTGTTCCAGGCAAATAATCTCAGATTTCTGGACTTGCCGAGTTTCTCATTTTTGTGACTTCTTAGCATCACCTTTTCCTTTCTAAATGATTATATTTTTGCAATGTTCAATGCAGCAACCTTTGGTGCTTGGAATTTTCTTACCTTGTTACTTTAATTTGCCTACCTCTTCTGTTTGGCTATGAACTAGGAGATGGAAGCTCCAAGCTTGATAGTCACGTGCAGGTCACGAGCTCAGAAATGAGGAAGCTCTATGTGTCAGGGGCAGGGAAGGTGCATATCAAATCGATGTCGTCTACATTGCTGCCATTGCTAATCAGAGACTCTTTTTCTTGACGATGCTGAATTGCTGAATGAGTTTCATCCAGTTACAACTCGACAAGAAATCAGTACGCAACAGTAGACTTGCATTTTTGCAAAACATAATGTTCTTCTCTAATAACTTTAAAAATTCATCCTCACTATAGCACCAGAAGAAGGGGAAGAGCAAATATCTTCTCGGTTTTAAAAATATAAGATCGAGTCACGAAGAGTTTAAAGTGCATGAGTGAAAGGCTCCCGTTAAGCCCCAGGTGTCCTGGTTTCCATTCTCGTAGTTAGTGGATTCAGCTGTGTCAATAACAGGAGGTCCACAGAATCATAGGTCAGAGGCAGCTGAAAACTCAAGGGATCACAAGGGGCTACAACAAGATGCAGACAGAAAAAAACACAGGAAATTCTACTTGGAGTGGAGTAAGTCCTGGGCATGATGTCGAGAAATGGGAACAAAATCATGTAAGTTAGCAGAATGGAACATACATGAAGTTCAGTGCGCAATCACTTTCAGCAATGACATGAATGAAATACTGAGAATATTCTTATTTATTTTCAAGTGACACAAAATTGGGAGGACTGTTTCATAAGGAGAGAAGCAAGAGCCATGCTGGAACTCTTGGCTGATTACTGGTTGAAATTTGACCAAGATTAAATATAACATAAATGTTTTAAAAGTTATTACATTTACATTGAGATTCAAATGTACAAACAGGGCAGAGAGGATGCATGGCTTGACAACAGTCAGAGGGGTTTTAGTCTGCTACAGATAAAAATAATGATAATAATACCATTTCTTGAACGTAATGTTAGCATCATGTTGATTTTTTTACATGTATTATATCACTTCTCACAATACCTCTAAAAAGTCAACACTATCCACGTCATCACCATCATCATTATCACCCCCACGTTAACACTGAAAGAACTAATAACTCAGGAAATTGTACAGGCTAGATTTAACAAGGTAGATTTAACCACCCAAGTACGTGTTTTTATAGGGACTATGCTACCCTGCCAGTTGTGCTGCTGTTATCGTTTTAATTGCTAAGACATTCAAGAAAGTTTCTTTACATCTAAACTGGAGCAGTACATGCAGTTTTCTGGGGATCAATAACTTTTATATTGATCCCAGTTACCTTTTGCGGAGGTGTGGTCACAGTTTTTCCTGAGAGCTTAGAGAAAGCACTCCACAGGAGAGACAAATGAGGACACAGAGAAGAGGAGATGAAATGTTGCCTGGAAATACCCAAATATGAAATGAGATTCATGCCCAAGTTCAAGTACATGCCTTAGTTCTAAGCACCATGATGGATGCCATCTATATTTCTCGTCTGTGAAATACCCATGTGACTCCTTTCCTGGCTTTAGTGTTGGGAGCACTAGAAATAACTCTTGTTTTTAAGCAACTTGGCTCCCTTGTGGTTCATCACTGTGACCAAGAGAGACTATTGTCACTGCTTTTTGTGGAAGTTAAAGGGCAATGAACTTTACCTTGCTGCGATTAGGAAGAACCTAAAGAATAGCCATTGTCCATGACTTCATTTTTCCCAACACATGTGCACCGGTGAAGGGATGGGTGTTGACACATTATCTCACTGAAACTCAATCATGAATGGCTTTGTAACTGTGAGCCTTATGGTGTTTAAATATAAAAGGAAAAAATGGCCATTGTCAGAAGGAGCTGCCATGTGAAACAATGCATTGGGATCCCAGAGGAATTAGTCAACTCACATATACACTTTCAGGGACCACACAGCTGGGCGTAAAGATGACTTTTGAGAACTCATGTTCTCTGAGGTCCCAGAGAAATATTGAGATTCCAGATAAGATCAGCTGTGCTTTTTTTTTTATCCACTTAGAAACTATGCCAAAGGACCCAGTGGGACCCAAGTGTTGACCAGGACTGTGGACTAAATACACCAAGACACCCCCACCATCTTCCCTACTCCCCACTGAGCCCCTAAAACACTCATTTTCCAAAAGTCTGACCAGACAAAGGACTTTTTGTAATCCCAACATGCAGGAATGCACTCCTGGTATTCTTTGGCAAGTGATCCAGGCATCAATCACACGTATATACCTTTGACTTTGAGCCATGCTGACCCCAGGTAAATGACCCAGAGGACTAGTTAGTTGAATGGAGTGAAAAAGAATAAGATTGGCAGACTACATGTTTAAGTTCGGTCATTGCATCCTTAACCTTTCTCCCAAAAGACAGTCCTGCTTATGCATTATAGCATTGGGTCTGAGTTGTTTCATATTAGAATCTCATGCTAGCATGTCATTGGTTAATTGATTTTATTCCTTTTTTTATGAGTGTTTGGCACAACCTCATATCTATACAATGTTTTGAAGACCTGAGTTGCTCTTTGCTTTAACTTTTGAACTACATTTCCTAGTAGTGTATTTATTTACAAAGGCGGGGGGGAAAAGGTTTTACTATGTGACTAGGATTTGGAAATTCAACTGGGAGGATTTTAAAAAAATGGAGAAGAACTACAAACTGGCATGAAGGATGGGGGAAGTGTTGGGGGCACTTTGTTTCTAAGCCAGAGAGATAAAATCTGCTTCTTTGAAGTTTTCTTCCAGACACATTTTTGGTGGGTCCGAAGTAAAATGCTGAGACTTTCTAACAACACAGGATGCTAGATATTTGTTTTGGACTTTGGAGAAGTTTTCATAGTAGGAATTTATTAAGTTCACAAAGTAGCCACAGATGCTTCATCTCCTGCCTAGAACTCTCTTCCTCTTCCTCTTCACCCCATTTTCTGATCACCTTTTATGTCTGCTTAAAGACAGTTCTTCCTCAAAGAGCCTTTCTTGTCTATTCTACAATAGGTCACTCTCCCCTGGCTTCCAGCATCCTGACACTTTTTTTTTTAAATTGAATCACCATGAGATACAGTTAGGAAGCTTTCATGTTTGAGTTTCAGCCATATAATGATCAACACCCACCCCTCCACCAGTGCTCATTTTCCACCAATGTCCCCAGTATCTCCCCCCATCTCAACCCTCCCCCTGCCTCTATGGCAGACAGTTTCCCCCATACTCTCTCTCTACTTCGGGGCATTATAGTTTGCTTGAATTTTCTCACCACCATTTAAGCCTTCCTGCCATGGGCAGATGCTAGATCATTTATTTTCTATTGCTCACTTTGAATATCATGAGACATTCTGCCATTCTTCTGCATCACCCCCACATTTGTAGTGAGATATCAAAGTGCAAGATACTGATTCCAATCTTACATTCCTTTATTCCCTCAACGATTAGCTTTGTATTGGAATCATAGGTGCTCAGTACACAGTTGCTCTGTGGATGAGTACATTCTAAGTTCTCATGAAATCAAAGCAAAGAAACAGTGTCAAATGCCAAAACTGAAGAGTCTCCTAAAACATCCAGCCCGTTGCCCACTGCTCCTTCTTGTTTTCCCACTTTATTTTTTTTTTATTCGGAGAGCCCAGCAAGCTACCGAGAGTATTCGATATGCCAGACACAGTAACAACAAAGTCTCCAATGGAGACGTTACTGGGCCCGCTCGAGCAAATCGACGATCAACGGGAGGGCCTTTACCTTTACCTTTTATTAGTGAGACACCATGAGGTACAGTTGTAGACTTACAAATTTTGTGCTTGGTTTTCAATTATACAATGATCAAATACCTATCACATTTCTAATGTTAAAAGTATAACACCATTTTTTAAAAATTTTTGTTAGTGAAACACCATGAGGTACAGTCGTAGATTTACAAATTTTTGTGCTTGGGTTTCAATTGTACAATGATCAAACACCCATCCCTCCACCAGTGCCCATTTTCCACCACCACGGGTCCCAGTATCCCTCCCACCCCCCATCCCTCTCATCCCACCCTGCCTCTGTGGCAGGGTATTCCCTTTTGTTCTCTCTCTCCTTTTGGGTGTTGTGGTTTGCAAAAGAGGCATTGAGTGGCAATCATGTCTGGTCTATAGTCTATTTTCAGCATGCTTCTCCCATCCTGGGAGGATCCTGTACCTCCTGGTGTTTCACTAATAAAAATTTTAAAAAAAGAAGCAAACAAGGAAATATTTCAGAACTGATATATACTATTTGCCAATTGTTTTGAAATAAAAATAAATAGTATAACACCATAGTAGTTTGTTAAGTAGCCCCTTCTTGAAAACATGTCTCTGTTTGTCCATCAAACATTCAGTCAAAGTCAAAGGTCTTTCAGAAAAGCAGGTCAACCAGATCACTTCAGGCTGGCCACGTGGGCAGAAGCCTGCATGCACAAAGGTCGGGACAATGCAAACATCATAAAGGCACAAGACCCGCCTTGACTTCATGGTTGCTCCCCCAAAACTTCCTGGGAATCTTCTGTTGTCAACACGATGTTTTGGGGAAAGAAGTAAAAGTTTAACTCAAAACAAGGGTATATCTAACCAATATCAGGAGTTTCCGAATTGGCCTCAGAGAATTGGAGTTTGGGTTTTTCCCCTATTTTGACCTCATTGCCCCCACTCTCTTGGCGCCAGAGGCAGACAACTGCTCAGTACAACCCCTGCCAAGTAAACAGCTTCCCTTTCAGTGTGGTTTTCTTTGCCTAGAGACAAACAAGGCTGAAAGAAACAATAAATAACTGAAAATGTGTATGTCAGCAGTTGAGGTTGGATGACAAAATAGGGAGCCTTTATTTATTTGTGGGGGACGGTCTTCCAAATGCTACTCAGTAGGCCTGAGGCCCCCTCCCAGCGCGATTCAAAGCCATCCTGGCCTGGGGTTCAATGCAAAGGGCCCAGACTGTGGTGCTGCTCAGGCCCTATGGCATCAGGGTTGGCCCAGGCCAGCCTGGTGGTGCTCAAGGGCCCCTTGACCTGCATCCTAAGATGCTCTGGGACCGTGTGGTGATGGAGACTGAACCAGGGCCAGCAGTGTGCAAAGCAAGTGCCTTGTTTCCTGTCCTACATCTCTGGCACCCCTTTACTGCTACTTTTCTTTTTTTTTGAGAATTGTTTTTCCAGTCATATAATGATCCAACACTCATCCCTCCGCGGTGTACATTTCCCACCATCAATGTCCCCTGTTTCCCTCCCATCAAACCCCAACACCCCACCTCCAGCCTGTCTCTATGGCAGGCACTTTTCCTCTCTCTCTCTCTCTTTCTCTCTCTCTCTCTCTATCTCTCTCTCTTTCTCTCTCTCCTTTTGTTGTTGCTACTTTTTAAAGAAGATCTTTTAAACCTGACATAACTTGTTTTTTTTTCCTTCACTGACACTTACAAGAACACCTTCAAAGTCCCTCCATGAGAATTTTTTTTCCTGAAGCTATTTTCTGAACTGCTTGGGAAGATTTTTTTTTTTTGAGTCACACTTGGTGATGCACAGGGTTTACTCCTGGCTCGGCACTCAAGAATTACCCCTGGCGGTGCTCAGGGGACCATATGGGATGCTGGGAATTGAACCCGGGTCGGCCGCGTGCAAGGCAAATGCCCTACCTGCTGTGCTATTGCTCTAGCCCCTTGGGAAGATTTTTAAGTATTATTTGTACCCTGTTCGTTGCCCACAAACCATCAATTATACATTTTATCATACTAGTTGACTTCAAACTAATCTTGTTAGTGTTTTATGTGATATTGTTTTATTTTGGGTGGTGCTTTTATAGGTTTTGGGGGGGTTTATTGTTTTGACAAAGCCTGAAATCAAACCCAGGGTCTTATACATGCAAGACAAGTACTTTACCACTGAGCTACATCCCCTGGTGTTTTAAAATATTTAATTATTGCTAAATGGTTTGGATAATTCTGAAATATGGGTTGGACCTCTCCCCCATGTTGTTTACTTGGGTAGAGAAAGTCCCTGTTTGCTCATTACTCAAGTTTTCACGCCAAGGTGAACGTAAGAGTCTTCATTACAAATCTGGATCACAAAGTCAGAAGCATTTTGGTCATCACCGGTATGTCCTCAGGAGTGAAATGAGAAGATTCCTGCCTTGTGCTTACTGGGGAAGGCAGCAAGTGATCAGAAAGGGCCACACAAAGGATTTACACTCTTCGTGTAGAACCATATCAAGGTTGCTAATGGCTGCTATTATTAATAAATGCTTTTCTCTGGTAGAAATAATATTAGAGCTTCTTTGAGTTGCTGCACTGAACAAACCTAGAACCAAAACTCCAACTTTGGAGATGGACTATGGCTTGATATTCAAGCACATCTATGAGACCCTGCATTTAACCCCTGGTACTGAAACAAAACAAATCAAAGACCTCACTCAGGTAAACTCACAGCCAGAACCTGACCAGCCAACCGTTAACAGTATCCTATTTAAACACATGTGTGCCACTCTCCTGGCCTTTGGTTCTGGGGACTTGAACCAGGAGAAGCTGCTCGTTAACTCCTACAAAGGATGTTTGATCTCCTGAGTGGAAGTGAAGAGCTAGGAGGAGGTGACTGCAGTCTCTCTGGGGCTCCTGAAGTGTCAGCATTAGTGCGGTAAGAGCCTGAAATCTAACGCCCTTGTTTAGCGAGGAATGTGCTCATTTAATGACCCCCATGGAATTTTTTAACTCTAGAAGAATTTAGAAGCTAGGATACCTACCGAAAGGTAAGAATGGTGAGTCGGGAAGCGAAGGGAACATTTTCCTAGCAAATAAACCATTTCCGTTTAGTTGGCTAGGTACCATACTTCAGTAAGTTTGCTCACTGCCTTGGACTAATCTCACACCAAATATCAAGGCTGTGTGCTGTGCCACAGGTCAGGCCTACACCTCCCTGCTTCTGCAGCTCTGAGTCAGAGCAATAATCCACGAGAGGGTAAGAGCCACCAAGACAGGCATGAGAATGAGGAGGAACCGACGAGTTGCCTGAGGTGGGGTGCTCACAGGACTCAGGGGAAGAATTAGGGAGATGGAAGATAAAAGTTGGCTCCCAGATAAGGGACAGAAACGCATGCTCATCCCCTGGCCTCAGACGAAAGGGGTTTTTACCTCAGCTCCTTGAATTTCATCAATTGCACAGAAATGAAAAGGAAATGGCCTCATACATGGGTAAGGCAGCAAGTGATTAGAAAGGGCCATATGAGGGATTGACACTCTTCATGCAGACCCTTATCAAGGATGCTAATGGCTGCTATTGTTAATAAATGCTTTCCTTTAATAGAAATAATATTAGAGCTTCTCTGAGTTGCTGCACTGAACAGAACTAGAATGAAAATGCCAACTTTAGGGATGGGCTATAGCTTAAAAAGAAGAGACATCGATTGGGCACAGCTGGGAAAGAATCAGATGAGCTCAAAGATGTGTTGACAGAAATTTCCGAAACCAAAAAGTTAGGGGGAAAATCCCATCCTCCCCAAAAGGAAAAGTTTTGGGAAGGAATAAATGAAGTTACTACAATGGTGACTCCAGAAGGCCAGAGCTCTCCACCCTCAAGATCTCAGACAGACAGAAAGACTCTATTGAGTATTATTAATCTACTTTTGTCCTCAGTATAGACTAACATCTTAACTTTCTTACCTTAATTTAAGATTTGGGGATTATATTCCAGAGCTTCTCTGAGTGTTATATTCGCTGTAGCTGAGGAATGTCATTAAACCCACAGTTCTGATATTATGGCTCATGTTGGGCACCATGGAGATATATGTTTATAACACAACTTCTGGTCCTAAAACATAATAAAACCTTAGAAGAAAATGTTTAAGAAAGTCTCATTTACTTTAAATTTAGACAAAGACTACTAAAATGATGTTTAAGGCACGATCTGTCAAGGGAAAAAAGTAATTAATTGGACCAGTGGGTCTCAATCACTGGTTCACAGATTGCTGCTGGCTCACAGGTGCTCAAAGATTGAGTAACACTGGATTAGCCCTCGCTCAAATTTAAAACTTCTGCTCTTCCTCAGGTGCTATTAAGAAAATGAAAAACAAACCATAAACTGGATAAAGTATTTGAAAACCACATACATATTTAAGTATATATATTGATTTTATATATGTGTATGTACACACTCACACATAAAACTTTCCAAAGTCACTACTAAGAAATCAATCAAGAGTAAAAAATAGGGCCAACGATTTGTTGACTAAGACACAAGACATACAAATATATTTTCCACATAATCATTCACTAGGGAAATACATATTAAAACCACACTAATATTTCACTTTATGTCTATCAGAAAGGCTAAAATTTGGGGCTGGAGCAATAGCACAGCGGGTAGGGTGTTTGCCTTGCACGCAGCCAACCCGGGTTCGATTCCCATCATCCCATATGGTCCCCCGAGCACTGCCAGGAGTAATTCCTGAGTGCATGAGCCAGGAATAACCCCTGTGCATTGCCGGGTGTGACCCAAAAAGAAAGCAAAAAAAAAAAAAAGAAAAGAAAGGCTAAAATTTAAAAACAGACTGTTTATTATACCACTAAGGATGAACTGGCATCTCACAATTCCTGGTTGGAGTGAAAAATGATTAAGTCACTTTGAAAAACAAAATGGAAACTTATTGCGAAGCTAACCACACATTTACAATTCAACCCAGTAAACCTGCTCCTGAGTTATGAGCCTAATAAAAGCATTGGAATCCCAAACAAAAATGTGGTCAGCACTTTAGATAATATCTGTGGTCACTGCAATCTCATTTGACTAAATAGTAGTGTTGCAGCAAATGCAACTGGCTTCAGGTTCTTATAGACAGAGTAAGAGTAACAGAGTAAGAGTAACCAGGTGTCTTTAAGGCTCTGGCTCTTAATTTATGGCATGCATAAGCACATCTCTGCAGGCTGACCCTTTAATGAAGTCAGCTGGGGCTGCAGTAATAAATTTAACTGGACACCAACAACAGAAACCAAGACAGTAAACCCAACATAACCATAACACCCCCTAAACTCTGACCTGACTTTTCATATACTATTGTATTCCTGCCCCTTAGCTGTTTCTGCTACCTGGTTACACCCTTTGTAAATAAGGAGTTGTGGGACTGACCAAATCAAATTGGCATATCCTATGCAAATGATGGCTTATGCAAGGACAAATGAGATACATACGAAAATGAGGGACCAATCAGAACTCTTGACTATCTGGTCCCTCCTTCCTCATTTTCTTCATAATAGTAGCTCCCAAATTACTTGAGATGACTTAATTTTTCTTAGTAGGAAAGCACCTTTATCCTCACAAAGATTTGAAATTCATCATAGAAATGCTGAATTATCAATATAAAGATAATTATACTGGGGGGTTGAAGAGCAGGTAGGCCTTGCATGCTGCTGGTAATTATACTGGGGGGATGTGCATACAGCAGATAGGGTTCTTGCCTTGCATGCTGCCCAGCACAGTATATATTCCCCTGAGCCATATGAGGAGAGATCCCTGAATCATAGAGCCAGAAGTAAGACCTGAGCATAGACAGGTAAGACCCCAAAACAAGAAATAGAAAAAAAAATGGGGCTGGAACAATGTACAGCGGGTAGGGCATTTGCCTTGCAAGCATCCGACCCAGGTTCAATTCTGGGCATCCCATATGGGCCCCCAAGCACTGCCAGGAGTAATTCCTGAGTGCAGAGCCAGGAGTAATCCCTGAGCATAGCTGGGTGTGACCCAAAAAGAAAAAAATAAATAAATAAAAAGTATTAACGTTTTATACTACTATGTATGTTTCGTATTTTATGTATTTATATACATATATGTGAATATAGATGTCTATATATACATATATAGGTATATATGTACACACACATACATATATATATGTTATGTCTGCTTGACTCAGGTTAATTTATAACATAAAATTGAGTGCTTGCTTGGTTATTCTACTTTAAGTTGAAATTTTCTTGTTGACTTGCAGAACTGGAACATGTTTTTTCTTTAAAAAAAAGACATCTTTACACATTAGAGACTTTTGGTTTAAAATTGCTAAGCTGTTGAAAGATTTTCAGTCAAAGAAAACTCTATTCAGCTAATGTGATCACCGAGCACACCAGAAGAAAACGAGTATTGACAGTTTCTGCTAATGAGTTTATCCCCAGATCTACTCATTATCTTCACATTAGGAAAGACTTCAAGCAGGAAGATAGAATTACAGTCAGCTCCCAACATTATCTTCCTCTCACTCTTAGTGGACACATGAACCAGAAAAGCCATTTGGGGTTAGCAGGACAACAGGAAGAACGATATTTACCAGTGACTTTGCCCCCGCACACAGGATATTAACCTCTCTAAACAAGTCACATTCCTCTTACAAAAAGAAAACCTCAATTCTTAGTTGAACTTTATTAAGTTATTTATTATTAACTTTGGTCGAAATCACATTGAACACAGCCAGGGGCTACAGTTACATTTGCTGTAGCTTGGTAAAAGGCTCTTGACCTATACCACCCATAAAGGAGGGTTAATTTATCTGCCTTTTCCATCTCTCTTAAGGGTTGTGTACCTCAGATGTTCCTGGGACAGACGAGTTTATGCCTGATGGCCCAGCATGATAGCTGTGCCTACTTCCTCTCCCCCCAAGAGTCCCTGTTCAAAAGGAAATTGAGAATCCACACATTAAATGGTGACACTCTTTGAAGAGTACCAGGTTACTACAAATGCTTAGAAAATTTGGCAACAGCCAGATAATTTCTAATCTAAGGCCCAGAGAGCATGGAAATTCTCCAGTGATGATGCTTCTACTTAACACATTATATGGATGACAGACGAACAGTTTGATGAAAATCTCCATGGCTGTTCCAACACCCATTGTATCAGCAATGAAGCACATGGATGTTAGAACAAACACCAAGATTTCAAAGTGCTTAACCATGTGTGCCCAATGCTACACCTCTCATGGATACTTATGCTTTCTTTCTCTCCCCTCCTTCCTTTGCTTTCCTCAATGTAATATATTTATTTGAGCCCCTACTAGATGGCTGGTAGCGTATGTGAAGTGCTGTATGAAGAAACGCTCCCGAACGAAGGACTAAGATGTGGCCGTTGGTGACAGGGATGAACACAATCCTTTAGATGGTATTTATCACAAGCTTACTATTTTACCCCAAGCTTAATATTAAAACAAAAGAGATTGATTGATTCATTTAGAGTTTCAATATCCTGTCATAAAAATTTTGGAAAATATTTCCAAATATTGCTCAATTTTTTTTTAAGATTTCTTTTGCCTAGGTTTTGGATACATGGAAGGATGGATAGATACATGTATGTATCCATGTAGGTATGTGTGTCCTCTAGATACGTCCTCTGATGAAAATCTGAAATAATGGCACGGAATGCTAATACAGTGTGTGGGATATTTGCCTTGCACATGGCCAACCCAGGTTAGATTCCTGGCATTCCGTATGTCTCCTGTGCACTCCCAGGAGTAATTCCTGAGTGCAGAGTCAGGAGTAACCCCTGATTTTCACTGGGTGTTACAAAAAAAAAAAGCCAAAAAAATCTGAAGTAGAAAATTCTAGAAATTCTATTTCTAATTATTCACTAATGGGATATAGTTAAATTATTTGTGTGTCACACCCAGTGGTGCTGAAGGCTGACTCCTGGCTCTGTGCCCAGGGGTCAGTCCTGACAGTGTTCAGGGGGATCATATGTAGTCCTGGAATCAAACTGGGGTCAGTTGTGTGCCAGGCAAGCTAGCCAACCCCAGTGCTATCATTCCAGTTGAGAAATTACTTTTCACACTGATCTTCTGCCTTATAAGCTTGATGAACATATTTTTTCAGATAATGCATTGATTCTCTGACATGTTCTACCTCAGTGATGCTTCTGACAATGGCTTGTTGGCTCCCTTTCAGTCGTTCTCCCCTTTGTAGGGTTTCTCACCCAGTGGGAAACACAAGGTGAATGAGGCCTAATCTTGGCCACCCCATTGCCTGGATGGGCTCATGGCCCTTCCTGTCTGCACCCACCCTACCTCATAGTCTGAGGTCCCCTGTGACTCAGAGGTGCTGTAGAGGGTCCCTGAGTCCCTGAAGCTGGTGCGGCTTCTCCTCCCATGGGTGGTGGGCAAACCAGGGGAATCAGTGTGGGATGGAGCATCAGGTCACCTTGGGAAGTTGCTCTCAAACTCCTCAGGCATACCGAGTTCCTCTTTGTGTTCTCAGGTGGGTCGTGTTTTGTGTTTTCTTTTCTTGAGGCACTTTGGGCTGTGAGGTCGCAGAAAATGAATGCACTGCCCTCTGTCCCACCCCCCCACCCTCCCACCCCCGCTCCCGACACATTGCTCTGAAAACCTGTGACCTTTCCTACTCAGTGAGAGCCAAGGCTCCTCCATGGTGCTGAGAGTTAGTGACTGACCTGCTTCCCAGGGGGGATTTCCTGAATCCCTTGCCAGGCCCTGAATGGGTGAAAGGGCCTTTGTTCTAAGGAGTGGTTTTCGGGAAGGAGGACCCCTGAATGGAAGCTGGTCACCTGCAAGAAAGACCAAGTGATGTTAGAGGTCGCACAGTTCAGTCCTACCCCACAGGCTGCAGAGAAGGGAGAGGAGGTGGGAAGTTCAGAATCCTCCCAGTCTGTGTATGAAGGCCCCTGCAGGGGGCTGGAGCGATAGCACATGAGAATGGGTATCCAGCAGGAAACAGGCCTCCTGAGGAGGCCTGAAGGGAAGCGCTCAACTGGAGGGGTGGGGGGTGCTGAAAGGTGGCAAGTGTCAGGTGTGAAACCCTATCCGCAACTGTGCTATGAACCACAGCGCAAAAACATAGTAAAACTGTGCCCCTCAGGGCTGGAGCAGTAGCACAGCGGGTAGGGCATTTGCCTTGCACGTGGCTGACCCATGTTCCATTCCCAGCATCCCATATGGTCCCCTGAGCACCGCCAGGAGTAATTCCTGAGTGCAGAGCCAGGAGTAACCCCCTGTGCATGGCCGGGTGTGACCCAAAAAGAAAAAAACCTCCGCCCTCTCCCCCGCCCCATACTCTGGGAGCTTTTCTGCCCCCCCACCCCTATAAATCAAATCTTTGCTGCATTAGGGTACTCGTGCTCCAGTCCCTCGCTCTCCTATCTTGACTTCTTGAGGACCAGAGCCCCCATGCCCGATGAAATACCATTGATCGGGGCTGGAGCCATAGGACAGCGGGTAGGCAGTTTGCCTTGCACGCGGCCAACCTGGGTTCCATTCCACAGCATCCCATATGGCCCTCCCTAGCACCGCCAGAAGTAATTCCTGAGTGCATGAGCCAGGAGTAACCCCTGTGCATTGCTGGGTGTGACCCAAAAAGCAAAAACAAACAAACAAACAAAAACCAAAGTACTATTGATCCCTTTGAACATCATCATCAAGAGTCCCTCGAGCAAATAACGCCTTCATTTCAGCCGCGGTGGCTCCGAGAATCGCCGCCAGGGGGCGTTCGCACCCCGGCTCGCGTGTGCGGGCCGCGCTGCTCTCCCCGACCCCGGCCGGGTACCAGGTGCCCCTCCACCCCGCCGTGCCCGCCCCCCGCCCCGGGGTGCGGACCGCGCGGGGGTCACTGCTGAGGACTCAGCACACCTAACCCGACCCTGCCGTGGCCACGGTCGGGCTCACGCACGCAGTGACGCAACGTGTCTTTGCCAACTTCATGGAAAACATGTTTTCCCCGCGGCCCAGCATCCCACTTAGCGCGGCTAAATTTATCCCTGCAGAGCCGAGCAAGGTGGAGTGATTAATTAGGGGCCGCTGGGCCATTTCCTGGGCGCCGGGGGCCCTGGCCGATTCCGTGAATCCGTGATTCACCGGCCTCATCTGGGGCTCGCTGCTCTCGTCTTCATCCTTTTCATCCATTTCTGATCTTGGAAAAACAAAACTGCCCGTTCTGGTCCTTCTAAGGGTTTTCATTCAACCCCCCTTCGCGGGATGCCATGCAAGGGCGGTGTGCAACCTCCGACCCGAGCAGGACCTCAACTCCCCTCCCATCAACTCCTCCTGCCTGTGTCCTGGTCTCTAAGCCCAGGTTCATAAGATCTGCCGGACTCCCCCACCCCCCCCCCTTTTTTTTTTCTTTTTGGGTCACACCCAGCAATGCTCAGGGGTTCCTCCCGGCTATGCACTCAGGAATTAATTCTGGCGGTGCTTGGGGGACCATATGGGATGCCGGGGATCTAACCCCTGTCAGCCCTGTGCAAGGTAAATGCCCTACCCACTGTGCTATCCCTCCAGCCCCAGACCCCTTTTGTCTGGCACCCCCAGCTGCCCCCCTCCTGTTGCCCCCAGGGGATTTACAAGGGTTAAGGTGTTTGCTATGCACCGCTGACTCAGATTTGATCCCTAGTACCATATACGCCCCTTCAATCCTGCACTATCTCTGAGCACAGACCCACAAGTAAGTCCTGAGAACACCCTCTTCCTCCCCACACACCTGACCCCAGGACCCCTACACCTGCTGGGTCCTCCCTTTGGGGGGTGGTCTTCCCTCCACCAGCCCAGGGCTCTGTCCAAGTGCTTTGCTTCCTGCCAAGTGTCATGGAAGGCTGGCTCTCCACCACCACAGCCAAAGCGGAAACTGCCACTCCGTCCCCCCAGGCCACCACAGCCCAACTCCACAGAGCATGTCGCAATGTCTCACCTCCTCACACACCGCAGCACACTACCCACATACAGACCTTTCACGTCACCTCTTTCATCACCTGAGCATCTCATAGTTACTCTGGTATTATTTAATGTCTGTTGAAACCACAAGTTTGGGGTTGGAGCAATAGTACAGCGGGTAGGATGTTTACATTGCATGCGGTAGACCCGGGTTTGAGTCCCAAGCACTGCCAGGAGTAATTCCTGAGTACAGAGCCAGGAATAACCCCTGGCATCACCAGGTGTGACCAAAAAAGAAAAAGAAAAGAAAAAGAAAAACAACAAGTTAAGCAAGGCAAAGAAATAGCAAGTTGGGTTTCTGGTCCTTTCTTCTTTTGAGGGGAGACCTCCCAAGTGGTGGTGTGAGGAGCCCCGGAACCCCCTTCTCTCTAGGTCTCTTGGACCAACCAACCCACTCTTCAGAGCAAGGGCCAGAGAACACGAAGCTGCTTGAACCATCATGATGGCCAGTGCTCAGGGCCCCCATTCAGTTCCGGCGGACCATGTGGTGTCAAGAATCAAACTGGGGTCTGTCACATAAAAAGCAACCTCCTTAAACCCTGTGCTCTTGTTTACAATAGCCAGAATCTGGAAACAACCCGAGTACCCGAGAACAGATAACTGGTTAAAAACCTTTGGTACATCTACACAATGGAATACTATGCAGCCATTAGGAGAGACGAAGTTATGAAATTTGCTTATAAGTGGATGGACATGGAGAGTATCATGCTAAGTGAAATGAGTCAGGAAGAGAGGGACAGACATAGAACGACTGCACTCATTTGCAGAACATAAAATAACATGAGACTTAACATACAAGGACAGTAGACACAAGGGCCAGGAATATTGCCCATATGGGAAGCTTGTCTCATGAGCTGGGGGAGAAGGCAGCTGGAATAGAGAAGGGATCACTAAGTCAATGATGGTTGGAGGGATCGTCGGGATGGGAGCTGTGTGCTGAAAATAGATAAAGGACCAAACCTGATAGCCTCTCAGTATCTGTATTGCAAACCATAATGCCCCTAAGTAGAGAGAGAGTATGGGGGAAATTGTCTGCCGTAGAGGCAGGGGGAAGGTCGGGATGGGGTGGAGGGAATACTGGGGACATTGGTGGTGGAGAATGTGCACTGGTGGAGGGACGGGTGTTTCATGTATGACTGAAACTCAAACATGAAAGCTTTGTAACTGTTTCTCATGGTGGTCAATACAAAAATTAAAACAATAATAATTTTTTAAGAAGTGCTCTCTAGCCTTTAGTCCAGTTTATCATCCCAAACCCTACATTCACCCCTAACACATCTGCGCTTCCCCAAATGTGGGTGGCCTAAGGTCTTTATTTCCCAACTGCTATCGGAGCCAACTTTTCTGCAGAGCACAGACTTTTCTGTAAGCAAACGAAGCAGATTTTTCTCTGTTTTTCCAGGACAGCAAAGTCTTAATGACTCACATCCCACCCACCTCCACCCCCAGGATCATTCCCACAGTCCTTGCTCCCTGAAGGTTCCCCTCAGCTGCAGGAAGTATCCGCTCAAAGCGCGCCAAGTTATGAAAACTCTGGAACTCCCATCTGCTGATTTTCCTTCCCTAAGATAAGGGCCAGGAAAGCAGAAACACTTCTATTCATTAATGTACCTTCAAGTGCCAAGGACAGAGCCATAGAGATAGTAAAGTGGGTAGAACGCTTGCCTTGCACAGGGCAGACCTGGGTTCAATCCCTTGGCACTGCATATGGTCCCAAGCCCCCATCAGAAATGATGGGACGCATCATCAGGAGTGGGCCCCCTGCACCACCAGGCGAGGCCAAAAACAAAGAACAAAAACAGAAAAGTGGCAAGGAGTAAGTGAAAACGCTTTACTGAAAAGTGAGTCCCCTTATCACAGACACACAGCACGCTAGATGCTAAGACGTGGCCACTTGGACTGTGTTATAACGCAATGTGGCTTCAATAAAATAAAAAAGGAGATCGAGTGGCAAAAGAAAAATGAAAATGCAGTTTCTTTGCAGCTGCAGAAATCCCTGTCCCAGTTGTGACTTTGCCGCAGTGTTGCATCCTCTAAGACATTCTGGTGTGGTCGGGGTGCAAAATCGGAAAGTGTTCAGCCTGGCAAAGGCACATTTCTGTGAACACTCCTAAATGTTTACCGGAAAGCCTGAGATATATCAGTAATCGAGTTAAAAAGTGCCCACCTCTAGGCGAATCTTTGGCAAAGGAGATACTCAAGAGGTAGGTGCTTCCTGAGGACTGTAAGGAAAAGTGGGGTTCCCAGGGGAGGGAAAGGAAGAACTGTGGACAGGACAAAGAGCTGAGCATTCAGCCTGCCCAATAAATGAGCAGCGACACCACACCAGGATCCTTCTGGAAACTGCCAGGGTCTTCTCCATTTGACCTGGATCAGGGCCATCTTCTTTGTGCATCTGGGTTACCTGGAAACTCCCACCGTGGAAGCTGATCACACTCATCCCTCCAGGGAAAGTGCATGACCACGTTGTCTTCATTCACACCATGTCACAAGGTAAAGACAGCTACTGGGGGAGAGGGGAGTAAGGAAGGGGGAAGGGAATAAGTGGGTGATTTGAGAACTGAAGTCTAGATGGGGCCGCCAGGAGGGAGGCAAGCCAGCCTCATGGGGTGTGTCTATCTGCACGGAGCTTGTCAGATCAGAGGGTCGCTGAAAGGGAAACGAGGGGCTAGAGAGACAGCACAGCGGGTAGGGCGTTTGCCTTGCATACGGCCGACCCGGGTTTAATCCCCAGCATCCCATATGGTCCCCCGAGCACCGCCAGGAGTAATTCCTGAGTGCAGAGCCAGGAGTTAACGCCTGAGCATCACAGGGTGCGACGACCCCCCCCCCCCCAAAAAAAGGAAGCCAGACCTAGCCCAAAGGCCTGAGACACGCATGTGAGGCTCTGGTTCCATTGCAGGCACCACGTGGTCTCCCCAGCACAGACAGGAGCAACCTCTAGCACTGCCAGCTGTAGCCCCCCCCAGATACAAAACACCAAAACCTTGTTCTTGGAAAGAAATAAAAGAGGGAGAAACTTGCACTTCTTTCCCTCACAACTGTTCACATGACCCAGTTTTCAAGACCCTAAAACCAACAGGCCCCTTGACCATGACTGGTCAGTTGTGGGAGGGCTCAGTTTGCTCTGAGCCACGTGACCTGGGGGTGTGACCACCAACACCTAATGTTGCTACCTGGGAATGTTTCCAACCTGCCTGTACGAGGTAGAAAGTTGGGTGCAACCAAGCCCCTTCATAAGGTAACTGGTTCACTAAACTATGTGAACTAAACTATGTAGCTGATTTGTAGTTGATCGCTACTGCCATCTTAGGGAAAGAAAAGCTATTACAAGTTAACTAACAAGGGAAATAGGATTTTTCGATTTTTCTGCCCCCTTTCTATTGCTCGTAACTTCCCGTTGCAGAATACCATGAAATTCTCACTTTTTTTCGCAATTGTTCAAGCAAGACTCCAGCAGAATAGAAACTTTTAAAGCTAAGCTTTGGTATTAGAAGTGAAATTCATTACTATACAGTAAATGCAGGTGATATTTTAAACTATTTCAATTTCCTGAGGCAGTCGCTATGCTTGGAATTACCAAAATATATTCTGTGGGACAGAAAGAAAGTTCTCAAAGGGGAAAAAATTTTTTTCAGCACTTGTGTTGCCATGATCAAAACTTCGTTTGGATATTCATTACTGTAGGCTGCTCAGGCATGCAGAGTTAATGGCTGTGCTCAAATACACAGAAATCCAATCATCCATCAGGCCACTCCGTTAGCAGGGAACAGCTACAAATACTCTATGCGAGTACTTTACCCTACTCTGAAAATACAATCAAGAGGTAGTGCTTTAAGGCTACTTTTGTTATTTCAAGTGTCTATATCTAGAACAAAGGTCCTGTTTTTCTTTTTCTTTTCTTTTTTCACAAAAGGGTGTATATGTTGATCGCTACTGCCATCTTAGGGAAAGAAAAGCTATTACAAGTTAACTAACAAGGGAAATAGGATTTTTCGATTTTCTGCCCCCTTTCTATTGCTCGTAACTTCCCGTTGCAGAATACCATGAAATTCTCACTTTTTTTTCGCAATTGTTCAAGCAGGACTCCAGCAGAATAGAAACTTTTAAAGCTAAGCTTTGGTATTAGAAGTGAAATTTATTACTATACGGTAAATACAGGTGATATTTTTAAAAATGCTGGTTAAAATTATAGTGTCTGTATCTTGTTTCTCATATAAATAATGGGAGTCACAACGGAAACAATTAATTCTACAGGCACACAAGGGACAATATAAAAAGACAATCACAGGGCCAGAGTGACAGTACATCGGGAGGGTGTTTGCCTTGTCTGTGGCCGACCCAATTTCAATCTCCGGCATCCCATATGGTCCTCCAAGCCCACCAGGAGTGATCCCTGAGTGCAGAGCCAGGAGTAACCCCTGAGCACTGCCAGCTGTGACCCAAAAAGCAAACAAACAAAAATCCCAAATCACAAACACAGCCTCAAGATAACTTTGCACATTCTCCTTTTAGGCCTCTGTCTGCTGGTTCCTGGTCACCCCCCGAGTCTGCCCATTACCTAGCTCACCAACCTTCCAACTTCTGTGTTCCCAACTGGTGCCAGGAATAACGCTCACATCACTGAAAAATGTTTGACTCTGGGGTTTCCCGTATTTCCTTCTCAATAGGGGCTGATCAAAAGTCAAGCCAAAAACAAAAAACAAAAAAACCAAAGCTGTAACAGAAGACTCGTTGCTATCTCTTTTCCCACAGATTCATTTAAGCAGATAAAAAGTTACAAATGTATTTTGAAAAATAATTTTTAAAAGTCCGATAGGGCAAGAAAGACGCTGAAGACATCATCAACACGGCAAGAAAAACCCAGCAGCTCAACCTCGGCTCACTTAGCTCTGCCGCCGAAGAAGTGGCTGCAGCCAGTAGACACCTGGAGTGTGTGTGGAAGGAGAGAGGGGCTGGCGGGAGGGTCAGATGAAGACCCAGCCACTGGCAGAACCTCTGTCCTGCCCTAGTCTGCACCCCCCGCCCCCAGGCCCCTGCAGCATACCGGGGTGTTCAGGACCCTCACCCCAACCCTGGGTAAATAACAACCCTGCCTGTGTGAAGGTATCGCTGTTGACCTCCTAGGAAGATGGAACGACAGTGTGAGGCTGAAACGGGGTGTGGCCGGACCTTACCACCCGTGGCTGGACCCTACCACATGTGTTTTAAACCTATGGTGTGTGGCCAGAACCTACCGCATGTGGTCGGACCCTATGGCATGTGTCTCGAACCTACAGTGTGTAGCCAGAACCACGTGTTCCTGGACCCTACCACATGTGGCCGGACCCTACAGTGTGTGCCTAGACCCTGTGTGGCCACTCTACGGCCACACAGTAGCTGGACCCTGTGGTGTGTATACGGGCCCTACCATGTGTGGCCAGACCCTGCAGCATGTCTAGACCCTACCACATGTGCCAGACCCTATGGCATGTGTCTGGAACCTCCCACATGTGCATGGCCGTCTCACACTGACAGAGGAGTGAGGGGACAGGAGAGGCAGCTTTGACAAATGGGCCTCCAAGGCACAAGAGGCTGAGCGGTCCAGCCCTGGGGAAGGGCAGGAGGCGGGAGTAACATCCGTGGCGCGTCGGCTCTGCCCAGCTCAGGATGTGCTAGCCCCTCACTCCGTGTCTCCTCCGAAGGCTCTGAGGCTAGTGGGGGGCCCTGGGAGGCCGTGTTTCCCAAAAACTCCTGGGAGCGAGGTGGCCGGTCTCGGTCTGTGGTCCACACACACAGCGAGAGTCGGGGTCACCAGTCAGACAGAGCCGCTGGGGTCTTTCAGAGCCACAAGCATCCTTGGAAGTCCCAGCAGGACTGCGACCCGTCCGGTGGCAGTGGTGGCCTTTGAGGTCCTGCGTGGAGCCTGGATGAGCCAGTGGACAGGTGTGCGCATGTGTTATCCCAGTGCTGGGCCAGCGAGTGACACCCCAACACGTCACAATCTCCCGCCTGCATGCCGGGACACTGTTGGAGGTGAGGTGCCGCATCTTTTTCTCCCACGGTCCTCTTTGTCGTGAGCGTGATATAAAGGTATAAAAGAACCAGCATATTAAATGTCGTAGAAAAATGCCACCGCTGCGCAGACAAATACACCTCTGACATGAACGCTAAGACATTAAAAAGCATTTTGTCCAAATAAAATGCTACCACTGCTCCCAGCTGAAGTCATCTTCTCTCCCAAAGATGAGGAAGAAACCTTGGATCGTCAGGAAGATGACGGCATTGCCCGCGAGCACCAGGCCACAGGCGCCCCACTTGATCTGGAACACAAGAAGAGAGAGAGAGAGAAAATGAAGTCTTCACCGGCCCCACTTGGGACTCTGTGGATCTGTCACTTTCTGCACTCCAAACAGCCAAGAAAACATTGCAAAGGGCTGCTAAAAGGCCGAATAAACAAACAGGCGGGAGGTATTGAACTATTCTGCAATTAGCCTAATTCTACCATGATGCTTGTGAATTAATTCTAGTATAACCCTTAACTTTCCCCCCATGAGACATATTTCTCTCCTTAAGTTTCAGCAGACAATGATTGCCTGAAGTAAGATATACGTGCGGCAGGATGAAAAATGGTCCAATTACAGCCCTGGGTCCAGAAAGGGCTTTAGGCATTACCATCTTTCATGCAAACAGGAGCGGAGGCATCATGGGTCACTGTATTTTCAATGCAAGACAGACAGAAGGACAGAAGCTTGACGTTCTCATTTTTCTGTGCTTTGTGGAGGAGTAACAAGACAAGGGGATGGCGGGGAGCAAATGTGGGCAAGCCCTCAGGCCTGGGTTACAGGCCTGAAATGAGAACACCAAAAAAAGGGGGACAGTGGGTGTGGGGCAGGGCAGAGGAGGGCAGCTGGAGGTATCACAGAGGCACTGGTCATTGGTCTTGGGCACTTTGATGGGTAGCTAGGAGGTGACTTTATATATCAAAAACCATGAAGCATTTTTTAGCATGAGACCCAAACTCCAACAATTAAATTTCACAACAGTTGAGAGTATTGGGGCTAGCGAGACAGGACAGCAAGTAAGATGTTTGCCTTGAACGTACCCGACTTGGGTTTGATCCCCAGCACCCCATATGGTCTCCTGAGCACCATGAGGAGTAATCCCCCGAGTGTAGAACCAGGAGTAAATCTGGAGCATCACTAGGTATGATCCAAAACCCAAAAATTTGAGTTTGCTAAGGAGGGGGGGTGATGATGGTGGGGGGGATCTTAGGACACTGGTGGGGGGCCATTGGCACGAAGGGAGAGTGTGGAGCTGGAACAATGTACTCGTGAAACTGCATATTAACAGTTTTGGGAATGTAAATAAAAACTTTAGTTAATTTAAAAAGAAGGTAGTTTTCAGAAAAGAGAAAATTAAGGGAGGGAGCAAGGAAGGAAGGAAGAAAAGAAGGAAAAGAGAGGAGGACTGACTTCTAATAATAATCACTGTCACTGTATCACTGTCATCCCATTGTTCGTCGATTTACTCGAGCGGGCGCCAGTAACATCTCTATTCCTCCCAGGCCAAAGACAATAATAATCTGCATTATTTAATACATGACAGCAGCTTTTCCAGCAAGGTGGATTGGCTTTACAGAGCCACAGCTGGGGAAGAGAGCGCCCTCTGGTGGGCATTTTTGGCCAGGAATTTAAAAAACATCAATGATGTGATACAGGGCCCGAGAGACAACACAGGGGTTAAGGCTCTTGCTTTTCATGCAGGTGACCCTACTTCAATCTGAGCGTCACTGGAGAAGTCCCTGAGTAACACTGGGTCTGGCCCAAAAAACAGGGGTGGGGGGGGGTGCTAGAAAATGATGCAGTTACCGAAAGGGAGAAGCAGCAATCTTTCGGGTTCTATTTTTTGTTTGGAGTCACTCCCAGTAGGGTTCAGGGGCTATTTCTGGCTCTGTGCTCAGGAGTGACGCCCTGACAATGCTCAGAGAGGACAACCATAGGTGGTTCTGGGGACCCCAACCACGGGTCAGCAGGATGCCTTCACCCCTGCACTGTCTCTCTGGCCTGGACACAGCAACCTTGACAGGAAAACTCAATTAGTCTCGGGCACAAGAATCAGATGATGACAACTGTGCACTGAGGCCCCTGCATGGACACCAGGGAGAAGGTTCCAAGGGGCTGCGCAGTCCCCTCGCAGGGTCTGCTGAGACCCCTGGGCACTGGGGCGGGGGGCCCAATATCTAGAGTTCAAAGCCCTCCTAGTCAGGCTGCATCAACCCTTCAAGTCTTAATCGCAACCACGCCCTTTCACATCTGGGGGTCAGCGAGCACTGTCTGATGGGCAAGCACCTGATAAATATTCTCCGGGGGTCACTGAATACTACCAGAATGCTGTAGGGGCACCAAGGAGAGAAAATGCAAACTGTGAACCAAACGCTGTTTATCTGAGAGGCTCTTTCCAATCCCAGTTCAATTCTCTCTCTTCTTGGTGCTCTCACGGCGTTCCGGTCATATTCAGTGATTAAACAGGACCTTTATGGGACCTTTCCCTGTCAAACGAAGTGGAAGAGCTGGTCTCTGGTGCTCCTTCTTAGGGTGTCAACACAGCAGTTACAGGGTATCTGCTGGATGAACACGAGACTCGCGCTTCACCGATGGGTAAAAGTGCTCCACCATGAGGGCTGGGGACAGCAGAATGGGCCAGGTACTTGCCTGCATGGGCTCAATCTGGGTTTAAATCCTCCACCGAGTCCAGCCAAATGTGACCCCTGAGCACAGAGCCCGGGATAAGCCCTGAGCACTGCTGGGTGTGGCCAGAAAACAACAACGAATGTGTCTCCTTAAGCTGAAAAGGTATGTTGGGGACAGGGAAGGAAGCCAAGAGCATGGGAGACTGCGACCATCACAGAACTGAACCCAGTCAGGATGTTTTAGATGCACAAGTTGTTTTAATCCATGAGGCTGCCAAGCTATTCACTGAATCTTCCAGCCGCTCATAACTGCCTGCTGAATGGGGCCGTGATCCTATTTGCAGGAGAACTTGATGTGCTGTTCTTATTGGAACTAGAGCGGCCTTGCATGACAATCTCTCTGGCTTTCCCTAAGAGGTAAGAATTTAAGAAAATAACCCAGAAAATAGCTTCAGGTAGAAAACGGCAGAAATTATATGGTGTCTGGCTAAGAGTTGCAAGAGGAACAAAGGAAGACTGAATGAAAGACATGGCCAAGGTAAGGACGGGTGGATCGAAACTAGGGGAACAGGCCCAGGAGAAGCTGATGGGCCCATGTGTTTGCGGGGACGAGAGCCCAGGACTCAATCCCTGGCACCAGTAGGTCCCAGGAGCACTGCCAGGAGCCATCCCTGAGCTCAGAGAAGGCCCTGAGCACCACAAGGTATAGCCCAAACCCTCCCAGCAAAGTCAATACCATAAGAAAATTAAGTGGAGGGAACAAGAACACTGCAAACATGCCTACGTGTATTAAAACCCGAGCACTGGAAATGAAGCTGAGGGCTCTTGACATCAGCGACCATCGGTGGAAAACAAGAGTTCGGGACTTACCACGGCCACCCGGGCAAGAATGATGGGAAATCCAAAGGCAGAAACAACGATCCCTGTCGTGAAGAAATAGGCCAGTTCCCGACAGGCGCTGCTGGTGGCGTCAGAGTCGTACGTGGCTCTTTTGGCGATGAAGTACGGAATGGGGGAGATGGCGTGGAACACCAGGACGAATAGTGGCCAGTAAACACTGCAACGGGACCCAGAAGAGAGAACACACACACACACACACACACACACACACACACACACACACACACACACACACGCTGTTTCAGTTACTGTTTCAAATGGCCACAGCAACAGTTTTTCATCTGATGGCATTATGGCATTAGAGGACTTCTACCCGGGAATATATAGGAAATAGTCAAAATTACAAATCGCAAGTCCACAGACATGGAGAGCCGACAGGGGGGCTAACTCCATCGTACGTGACCTGCCACATTTGTTACCGCTTCTGCAGTGCCAGGGGTTGCACCCAGAGCCCCACCCCTGCAAGCATGTGGTCTCACCAGGAATCACGCCCCTGGCTCTACAGTCAGACCTGGGCCAGAAATCTGTGTTGTCTGTAGGATACAGTATTGGGCCATGGACATTATAATTCCATTAAGATCTATTTTTTGGGGGGGGAGGTGAGGGGCACCTTCCCTTCCACGCAGTCCTCAGGAGGCTCTTGGCCAACTGGGCCATCAGTTCAGCAGGATGGCGTGAGGACTCGACTCTGGCGCTGCAGTGCTGGGGAGGCCCAGGTCCCCCCAAAGGTGCTAGTGTCCTCCGGGAATGCATCTGGGAAGGCTCTGGGACCACGCGGTGCCAGGAACCGAAGCGGGTATGGCACATGCCAGGCGCAAATTCTCAAAGCTGGACTGTCTCCCGGGCTCCAGGAAGACATTCTGGGTGCTCACATTCCAGAATCTTCAGTAAAACCTGATTCCTCGCTGTGGCCTAGGAAGCCTGCCGGGCACGGAGATCGCCCTCATCTTCCTCTCCTTCTGCGCCGTCTCCCAAAAGACGCCTTTTAGGTCTCCTCCGAGAAGCAGCACTTCCGCACCCTCCATTTCCAACACCCATCACCCCCTGCCCAGCACCCCCTAAACTTTCTGCCTGGCACCTATTCCCCAGGGTTTGGAGGTGTCTTGGTCAATCACTATAACTGAGGTGCTCCGTTAGTATAGATTTTGAGAGGGAAGGCACAATGACAAACATGCTCACTAGTTTACAGAAGAAAACACAACTTTAGACCAATTTTATGATCGGAAGTGAAACTAACATTGAACTGTAAACTATTTTCTTCCCAAACACCACTGGTTCGTTTATTAAAAGCCGCCCTTCTACCTTCTGATTCCACCGTCTCACGGAAACAACGCAAAGGTCTTGCGCTCTGTAAGCCAGCCCCGTCTCCCGATGGGGCAGAGCAGAGCCCCTGGTCTCTGCAGTCACCCTTCCCACAATCCCCCCAACGCCGGGCTCCCTGGTCACCCAGCCCTGCTGGACAGGAGCCGCGCCCGGTGACTTCTCATTTCCACCACCCGGCCCGGGAGGCAGGTGGGCACGGAGGAGAGTCTCCTTCATCAAGGCCACTCCGGGTGCCAACACTGAGCTCGGCTGCCAGATCTGAAATGCCAGAGGCTGGCGCACACCTCGGGGTCACTGAGTCACACTGTGGGAGGGGCTGGAGAGCGTCTCTAGCTCCGCGCCCCCCCCAGTCAAGCAGGGAACAGATGCAGATGCTGGCCTGCTGTGGGAGAGCTGTAATGAGACCCCCGAGGGGTCCCAGCTGAGCACTCTGAATTCCTCCCCAAATACACTGGCAGAAGTTTTCTGAGCAGCAGCCCAAGAGATGCCATGCGCCCACACAGGAAACCGCTGACAGCCGTCTACAAGGGGGACAGAGCGGCAACCTTGTGGAGGGATAAAACGTCAACATGAAGTGCATGGAATTCTGCACACTTCCTCGAAGATGGGAGGTGCTAGAGGCGGTGTGAATCTTAGTGCTCATCGATACTTATAAATAAGACTTCTTGGTTGGGGCCCCAGTGGGTGGTGCTCAGGGCCTACTCCTGAAGGTGCTCCAGGGACCAAATCCAGTCAGCTATGTGCAGGGCAAGCACCATAATCCCTGTGTGCTCTCTCTGGCCCTTACTTTTTTTTTTTTTTTTTTTTTTTTTGCTTTTTGGGTCACACCTAGCCATGCTCAGGGGTTACTCCTCTCCTGGCCCTGCACTCAGGAATTACTCTTGGCGGTGCTTGGGGGACCATATGGGATGCCAGGGATTGAACTCCAGTCGACCACGTGCAAGGCAAATGCCCTACCCACTGTACTATTGCTCCAGCCCCCTCTGGCCCTTAGTTTAAATCATATAAATATACTATTCAGTAAATATGGGGGATCAGGGTTGGTTTTTCTGTAACGGGGAAAAGGAAATGCTTTAGGCTTTGCAACCCTTAAGGCTTTCCTACCCGCTATCCCAAAGCAGAACGCTCCTACTTGGGACGATTTAGGAGGTTCGAGAATATGGCCAAATCATTCCATATTCATGAACGGTAACAGCATTCCGAAGCCCTGGAATAACCTCCTGAATCCCATCCAGTGAAAAGGTCCCTGCAGTGGCAAGAGCGGCCAAGTCCCCCATCCAAGGAGCCAATGGGGGTAGGGCGGGGGGTGGGAGCGACAGTACAACGGGGAGGGCGTCTGCCTTGCAGCTGACCTGGGTTCGATCCCCACATCCCACAGGTCCCCCGAGCACTGCCAGGATTAACTCCTGAGTTCAGAGCTAGGAAAACCCCTGAGCGTCACTGGTTGGGCCCACTCCCTAAAAAAAAAACAACAACAACAACAACAACAAAAACACCAAACAAACAAACCGAGGAGCCAAAGGGATACACCAACAAAACTTGAATTACAAAAGTAGCTGCTCAGCCTGGAGCTCAAAACATTTTGCTTTTTTCTAGTAGCAGGTGCAGGCCGGTGTCTCACCTGACACAGTCACCAACTGAAGGTTTCCAGGAGGTGACTTCAGGTGTGGAGAGGCAGGATAGGAGCCAAGCAGGGATTCAAGCAACCAGCCCCCCTGGGGGAGTGTTCCCTGTGAGAAAGCACTGGGCACAGGTTAAGTGGCTGCTCATGACTGGGCCCTCCTGGGTTCAGACCCATCCCGCGCCAGCTGGCCAGGCGGGCCGAGAGATCTGAAATCACCAGCGTCCTAGCTACCTGCCCCCGGTGGTCTCTGCCACCCCTCCCCTGGCTAGCCAGTCTCCAGGGAGTCAGTCTCGTCCCACCCCCATGCCAAGTCCCGATGTTGATTCCAACCTGCATCTCCCACCTTCCTTTCTTTCCACACAAACCAGCTCCCTTCTGCTGCTCAGGCTCTCACCCACATCTGGACCATAGCCCTCTCAAACCCAACACCCACCCACCCCCAAACCTACACGCCTGCTCCAGTGCTGGCCGGAAGCGATCCCCCTCTCTGCGCGCTGAGGAACTGAGTCTACCCAAGAGAACTGGGTTCTGCCTCTCCCCACTCCATTCCCTAGTGTCCACAACGGGCCACGTGTGGTTTCCAGATGCCTCCAGTCCTGTGGCCTTATTCTCGCCCCCTCTTTGCTCACTGGCCCCTTTCGAGGCTGGCACGAGGATGCACCCTACCAACGGCTGCAGAATCAAAGTCGCTCGGGGACTGGCCCCCCACCAGGAATGCCTTTGCCAGCTCGAGAGCCGGCCTAACTCTCCCAGCTCCCCAAGTCTCGGCACTAAAACACTGACCAGGCCAGAGACGGCAGCTCGGCGGTGAGGGGCACCCAGACTTGAGTTCGAATCCCAGTGCCACATACTCCTCAGTCAGGGTAGCCTTGGGGGGGTCCCAAGCACTTCCGGGGCCCCATCCTCAGGACCGAATATGGAACCAGTCAATGCAGTTGGCTGAGTACTGCCGAGAGTGGCCCTGGGTTCCCTGAACACTGTGGGGGAGGCCCCCCCAAACCCAAAACCCAAATAACCCCGTTCTTCCGGGTAGACTTTGGGCCCCTTGCAGTTCTGTGGCCCTTCCCGACTCTCACTGGACTCACACACCGAGGAGGGGGCTCTGGGAGGCGGGTGCCCAGCATCCTGGCACCCCAGCTGGTCCAGAGCTGGGATTCAACAGGCGCAGATATCTGCCCAGTGAAGGAATTGTGGCTGGTGTTTCGGGATCCGATAACTCACCGGTGAGTGTTTGGTGCTCCTCGAGAAGCCACGCCCCATTCATAGGCACTTTGAAAGTGACAAAGAGACAAAAGAGGAGTTGCCGACTCACCCATAGTCCTCGAGGGCGCATCCCAGCATCAGAAAGGTCAGTCCGATGGCCCCACTGAAGGATAACGCCACCAGAGCTGCAGAAAGCAAAGCCCAGGGTTAAGGCTCTGGGGTTAGTGGGGAAAGAGGAAAGGCGGGATGGGGGGTGGCGACTAATGCTGATCTCAAGGCTGATCTTTCCTTGGTGGGGTGGGGGGATGATGAAATGGTCAGAGTCACACGCAGTGCCCATTACACAACCTTGTGACTATACTAGAAAGATAACGTCACGGGAGTGATGCTTTGTAAGGATCAATCATGGGGCCGCAGAGAGACCGGCAGCTAGGGTGCTGGCCTCACACACTGCCGACCCAGGTTCACTCCTGTAGGGTCCTCCGTGCACCACCAGGACTGATCCCTGAGCACAGAGCCAGGAGTAACCCCCAAGCACCCGTGGGCATGACTCCCAGACAAAACGAATGAACAAACCAAAGGCAATCCTCTCCTTCAATATCTTGCAACCGAACCAAATTTCACTCAGCCCCTCTGCACTAGACTGAAGGACTATGGCACCCATCCTGGCTCCTGAGTCCTGGGCTAAATCCATGATGGCCCCATGAAGTGGGGTCACTAGCAAGGCGATCAGATGAACAGGGCAGGGGGTCCCAAGAGCAGGACCAGGCCCAGGGTGTCGAGCCCTTACCAGATGGGACCCACAGGGACCTTCATGTGGGACTTGCAGTCCGAGCTCAGAAACCTATCGCTGTCTGGGCCGCAGGGCTCGTGGCGGCCCACGCTGCCCTCCATAGCCCTCCAAGGTGCCCTCCGAAGGCCCTGATCACTTGTCACACAGGACGGGGGGGGGGGGGCAGGACGGCAGGGGTGTTCCAATCCCCACTCTACTCAGTTTAGACACTAGCCTCTCAATTCCCCCCAACACCCCCCCCCATATTCAAGGCCCCCAGGGTGCTCTTCTGGCAGCATGGAGGTGTGATCCCTGTCAGCCCTCCAATGGCATCACCCTCACTGATCCCCCACTTCTATCAGGACACAGGCCTTATGGATCAATGCTTCAAGGCTGGTCTCCACAGCATGCTGCCACCGCCCCCCAGGCCTGACTGTTCTCGCCTGGCCTGTCTACACAGCCTGCTGCTCCTGCCCGAGAAAGCCTTCCAGGTCGCTTGGGGCCAGTTCTCTCCCTCTCTGGCACTCTGGCACCGGGTGAGGTCATCCCACCCATATTCGTTTCTGACAAGGCCACAAACTCGGGGTGTGCATGGGAGTGGGGGGGCGGGTGCTTAGGACAATGAATTTCTCTTCTATGTTCAGTGGCTGGATACCCGCACTACAGATGCCGGGAGGTCAGGCTTCTTTGGAAGGAGCTCAGGTTGCAATTTTTCACCTGGGTCCGCGGAACGCTGCTAGACCACAGACATTCCCTACTCATCAGCAAGCAAAGGATCACAGCTAAGTGACCCTGGTGACAAGCACAGTGGAAAAAGGGCTAAGGCAAGGGTCTAAGGCAAGGGTGGGGAGCGTCCAGTCGGGTCACCCTAGGGAACCCGGGAATCACGTGTGTTGCCTGTATTGTACCGCCTGAGAACAAGACTATAAATAGCCTTTTGGCAGGATAAAGATCCCCACCCCGGGGACAGGAAGAGCCTTGCTCTGCCAATGCCTGGTGCAGGCTGGTAGTTGGCTGCTCCCAGGCTTAAGTGTGGGCACTCCCATTCCTTCCTCCATCCCACTATTCATGACTGGGTTCCAATTTCCCTTTCTCATCAGGTGACCCCAGTCCCTGGATTAGGGCTCCCTCTAGCCTAATCTCATCCTAAACTTGGTTGCAACTGCAAAGATCACCTTTTCCAAGTAGGGTCCTATGTACTGTCAGAACTTAAATCACGGTACTGGAGCTATAGTACAGAGGTTAGGGCATAAGGCCAACCTGGGTTCGATTCCCAGCATCCCATATGGTCCCCTGAGCACCACCAGGAGTAATTCCTGAGTGCAAAGTCAGGAGTAACCCCTGTGCATCGCCGGGTGTGACCCAAAAAGAAAAAAAAAAAAAAAAGAACTCAAATTGTCTACTTGTGGGGGCTGGCGGGAGGTGGGGAGGGGGGGGGTCATACCTTTGTGCTCCCGCTGGATCCATACCACAGACACTGAAACAGTAACATATTTATGGATCTATAACCCAACAGTAACTTCCCATTTATCCTTTCACCCCAAGGATAAAGGCATTCAAGAATGCCACAATAAAAGTTCAAAGATCTGCAAATGCTTCCTTCTTTTTGTCCCTTTACACTTCATAGCCTTTCCTTTTAATCCAGCAGTTTTGCACATGCTCACATCAACGCTATCATGATTTGATCATTCCTAGGGGAGTATTCAAATGCAACTTGTCCTGTTTCCTGAATTGGTTCCAACTGGATCTACTCCGCAGGGGGCACCGTCCAAGGAAGTCAGGTCTACTAAAGTGATGTCAAATATTAAAAAAAAAAAAGTCAACCAGGAATGTTTCTAAAATGTGATTACTGCTAACAGCCCAAGCACATGAAATTCACATTGCAGACCCCACCCCCATGCAAACACATGTATGCATACATTTATAGTCTGTGCTGGTTAATTGAGGAGGGGCGGCTTAAAAGAAGATAAAGGACCGCTTGTGTGTGTGTGTTTTTGGGGGGGGGGTGACTAGAAAGATAGTACTGCCAGGTTCAACCCCCAAAACAACACAAAAAGACCAAGATGGGAACAAGTGACGGTCAAAAGTCCAGCATCTAACGGCTTCCAACGAGAATTTCAGGAGCCCCGCGCTCTCCCACCGCCCATGCCTCTGGAAGTGCGCAGATAAGGGAAGGGTGTTCGTGGTCCCCTTTTATCACGCTCCGTTCCGAGCCACTGATCGCACCGACGCTTTGCGCGCAGATAAACTGCGGGACCAGCCCGCGCCCGCGCCCGCGCCCACACCCACACCCGCCCGCACCGACCTGCCCCGCGCGCGCGTCAGAACCCCCGGGAACAAGGGGATGAAGTCCCCGGGGCCCGGGACGCTGCGGACAAAGGCCCCTCTGCAAGAAATGCAAAACTCCGCCGAGGGGCTGGAAAGGGGCGGGGAGGCGTGAAGGTGGACACTGGGAGGGGAGATCCACTGAAAAACTCGGTCGGGGGGTGTGCACAGGGGCGAGCGAGGGGCGCTCGGAGGAAATGCGGAAGGGTCGGGGGCTGGTGGGGGGGGAAGATGCTCCGAGCGCTAGCCCCGGGGGTCCCGGAGAGGTGCCGAGAGTCCCCCGAGAAGCCCAGGGAGAGGAGGGAAAGAGGGTGGAGGGGTGGCGGGACTAGGGGAGCGGGCCGTCCCCCGCCCGTGCGCTGCAGGGTCGCCCCGGTGTAGCCCGGAGCGGAAGCGTTCACCCCGGCACAGCACTTGCGGGCCAGGGGTCGCGGTGGTACCTTTAACGCCTGCCATGTCTCCCGAGCCGGGGCCGCGGCTGCTTCCGGCTTCCTGCCACAGCCCTGGACCCCGCCCAGCCTCTGCCCCTGCCGCCCGCGGGAACGGAGCCCGCCCTCGCCGCGAGAGACACGCCCCCCGCTCGGGAGTCCCGCCCCTCCACGCAGATCCTGCCCCTTCATTCATCTCAGCCACTCAGAGCTCTGCCAAGAGAGCCCCGCCCCCTGCAAGGGAATCCCTCCCCTCCACCATATCCCGCCCTAATCCCGCCCCTTCAATCGGCCCAGCCATTCAGAGTCCCACCATGAGAGTCCCACCCCCTGATGTTTCAGAGCCCGCCCCCTCATACTGCCCAGCCACTCAGAGCTCCGCCATGAGTCCCGCCCCCTACACAGGAGACTACGTAGATTTCGCGCTGAGGCCCTAGAGCCCGTCCCTTCACTCTGCCCAGCCACTCAGAGCCCCGCCATGAGAGCCTTGAGCGGGAGTCCCTCCCCTCCGTGTAGATCCCGCCCTGATCCCGCCCTTTTACATTGTCCGGCCACTCAGGGTCCCGCCACGAGAGTCCCGTCCCCTACACAGTAGTCCCTCTCCTCCGTAGATTTCGCGGTGATGCCTCAGAGCCCGCCCCTTTTTTCTGCCCAGCCACTCACAGACCCGCCGAGAGCCACGCCCCCTGCGTGGGAGTCCCGCCCCTCCGCGTAGATCCCGCCCTGATCCCGCCCCTTCATTCCGCCCAGCCACTCAGAGTCCCGTTCTGAGAGTCCCGCCCCCGCCGCGAGTGCCCAGTCCAAGAGCCCCGCCCCGGACGCGCCTGGGCCCGCCCCTAGCGTTAGGATCCCCGCCCCCTCGCTCAGACCCCGCCCCCGCCACGCAGACTCTTCTCCCTCGCGCTGCTCCCACGTTCCGAGTTCAGCTATCCAGAGCTCTGTTTCTCGGGTTCCACTCGTGTTCCGCCGCGCAGAACCCCGTCCTCGCCACTCAAAGCTCCCGCCACGCAGGCCCCGCCCCAGGCTCCGGGCGCTGGCTTGCGACCCTAACCCACCTGCCTGGTCCCCGCACACAGCTCCCTAACCCCGAGCGCCGGGTCCTGGGCATCCATGCAGCGCTCCTCAAACCGGTGCCCTCGTTCCTCCCTTTAATCCTCTGGCGGAGGCCTCGGGACCTTGGGACCCGCAGCTCGAGCTCGTTTAGGCGGCGGCCACAGCAGAGCTAGAAACCCTCTGCAAAGAAACTGCGTGCGATAGGGCCCCCGGGTCACCGCCAGGGACCCTGAGCATCACCGGGTATGCATAATGACCCAAAAAAAGGGAAGAAACTGAGTGAGTTTGGAGACTGGCAAAGTGGGGAGAGGAAAAGGGGGATTTAGTCTATAGAAGAGGAAAGGACACCCCGTTACTGGCCAGAGAAATAGTCTTCTGTGTCCCGACACGTATCTTCTTCCTTTTCTGCTTCTTTCACTTCCTCCTCCATCTTCTCCTCTTCGTCCTCCTCCTCCTCCTCCTCCTCCCCGTCCCTTCACCAGTGCACATTTTTCACCACCAATGTCCCTAGTTTTTCCCCAGCATGTACTTCTGTGTAACTATTAGGGTTTCTGTGATACTGGACCCAGAGAGCAGGCCTCAAGGTCAAGACCATGGCGTTTGCCTGAACTTGTCTTACGTTATACCAACTTAAGCATTTATCAAAAATGAGCGGTTTGGGGCAGATCTATATCCTTGCATGCTGCTGACGCTGGTTCCATCCCCAGTACTCCATATAGGGCCTGATCTCTGAGCACAGAACTAGGAATAAGACTTAAATACCACAGTGTGGTCCCAAAATCACCACCAACAGCTAAGGTATTAGAAAATGCCAAGAAGCTTTACCCTCAACCAGAATGATGTTTACCCCCAAGGAATCATGGAATCAAAAACAAATGTACAAGAGCTAGTAGAGACACAGGCAGGGCCCTTGCCACGCAGATGATCCAGGTTTGATTCTGGCAACCATCTGTTCCCCAGATCACGACCAAGAGTAATTCTTTAGTGCAGAGCTAAGTAACCCCCAAGTATCAGCAGGTGTGGCCCAAAAACAAATGACAAAGAAAGCAGGGATAATATTTGTCTCCAGGTTTTCTGGCCACATTGTGGGTCCTTTCCACTTAGGACAAAGTCAGCCAGAGATTTTAGCTGTCTCCTAAGAAAATTTGCTTTCCCATTGCCAGGTCATAGTCACTGAAAACTTGTGCTTCCACTTATCCACATTCCATTTTTAGTGAAGAATCAAGGTTACCAAAAAAGTAAGGCCTTAGAAACTGATCTCTGGGGTCAGAGCAATAGTACAGTGGGTCTGGTGTTTACTTTGCATGTGGCCGACCGGCATCACCAGCATCCCATATGGTCTCCAAAGCTCACCAGGAGTGATCGCTGAGTGGAGAGTTGAAGAGTTGAAGAGTCCTGAGCACTGCCAGGTGTGCACCCCCCCCCCCAAATGCAGCTGACCTCTATCCAGTTGCCATTAGTGTGTTTTAAGTATGTAAGACCTCAATCATGCAACCCAGGGCATAGTGCATGTCTTCATATTAATTGGGGGCAGGGGGTGACTCACACCCAGCGGGGCTCAGGAATCACTCTTGGTGGTACTAGGGGGACCATATGCAGTGTAGTATTGGGATTAAACCAGGGTTGGCCACATGCAAAGCAAGTGCCTTACCTATTGTGCTACCTCTCCAGCCAATGACATTTTTATACTCTCTTCTTGCTTTTTAATTCACACGCACTATGAATTAAGACATAAAGGGCCTGATCCCCGAGGTGACAACCCCTGGGACCAAAGTAGTACTACAACAGGTAGGGTGTTTGCGTTATCCGTGGCCAACCCAGGTTCAGTCCCCAGCATCCCATATGGTCCCCCAAGCACTGCCAGGAGTAATTCCTGAGTGCAAAGCCAGGACTCACCCCTGAATATCACTGGGTGTGAACCAACTTCTTCCTCCCCCACCCCACCCCCAAAAAACACCAAACCCATTTTACAGATGGGAAAACTTAGGCTCAGATAGCCACTAGTGAGAAGGGAAACCAAGTTTTTGCTCCAAGAAGGCAAGAACCGCCTTGGCAATTTGAAATAACAGCAGCCTCTTATGCTCTCACTGGCAAAAATAAAAACCCTTGTTAAACTATTTTTGCTTTTTGGGTCACACCCAGCAATGCACAGGGGTCACCCCTGGCTCTGCACTCAGGAATTACCCCTGGCGGTGCTCAGGGGACCATATGGGATGCTGGGAATCGAACCCGGGTTGGCCGGGTGCAAGGCAAACGCCCTTACCGCTATGCTATTGCTCCAGCCCCTGTTAAACTATTTTTGAGGACAGTTCACAACAAAATATAAATTGAAAAATACTAATAACGACTATAGACTTTCCCTATTCTGCAGAAAAGGCTCTAGCCTCCCACTGCACCCCTGAGTTAGTTCCTTCCTGCTTCTGTTTTCTGAATTACAGAACCTACCTCTTGAACTTTTTGAAAATGAAATGAGAAAATGAATCCCTGGAATAGTGCTCAGAGCCATGCTGGCGAGCCAGGTATTATGAACTTGTGGTGTCGCTGGGTGGGCACTGAAGTCTAGACTGTGCAGAAACTCCAGGCCTGATGTGAGCCCACAACATCCTTCCAGGAGAACTGCATCCCAGCTGCATCCCCCACTCCCTTCCCTGGACCTGCAGTGCAAGACTCCGCTGGCTTCTGCAGACAGGTCTATTGGCCCAGGAGACAAAAATACAGGCCCAGATACAAGTGACTCTCAGTTGCTTTTTTCTGGCCATGTTATCTCATCTGCACAACCTCTGCAACCCGAGATTTCAGTGTTATTCCAGGGCAAATTCTGACTTTCAGCAGTGCCACACTTGGTCTAACTAACTCTTGGTAATAATAGCTATTACAGGGCGAGAACTCACTTATTCATAGTTTCTACACATGGTCTTTCATTTTCTTCACTGGAGGGGTGGTGAGAATTATCACTATTTTACATAGTGATAAAGTGAAGACAGAATATTTAAGAAACATGACCAGTATGAAAGTTCATTTTTGTTTTTTTTGTTGTTGTTGTTGGGGGACCACACCCAGCAGTTCTCAGGACTTACTCCTGGGTATAGACACTCAGGAATCATCCCTGCAGGTGCTCCGGGAATCATATGGGGTGCTGGAGATCAAACCCGGGTCAGCAGTGTGCAAGGCACTCTACCTGCTGTACTATCAACCCAGGCCCAGTAGGAGAGTTCTTAACAGGGACAAACCAGGACTGAAATCTAGTCTCTGGTCTCAAATCAATACTAGAGCATTCAGTTCATTTACCATTTTTCTTTACAACCCCCATCATCTGTTTCACTGTATCACTGTCGTCCTGTTGATCATTGATTTGCTCAAGCAGGTACCAGTAATGTCTCCATTCGTCCCAGTCCTGAGAGTTTAGCAGCATCTCCTTATTCATCGTATGGGAGGGTCTTTCAGGGTCAGGGGAATGAGGCCCTTTATTGTTACTGTTTTTGGCATATCGAATATGCCACGAGTAGCTTGCCAGATATCTGTTTACTTGACCTACATTCTCCCTTACGTTTCCAGTGGGGAAGCTGTCCTGTTGCTCTGTCCCACCAGCATCTGAGATGCAACTGTTGCATCTTGCTTTACACAAGGGTGCAGAAGCAGCAACTTTAGGCTCTAGGGGGACAGTGCTTCCAGAGAGAATACACCAGCCTTAGCATTCTAGCCAAGAGAATTTCTAGGCTATTTTTGAAGTATGGTATTTAAGATAATAAGAGTGTGTGTATGTGTATGAGAGAGAGTGAGAGTGAAAGAGAGAAAGAGAGAGAGAGAGAGAAAAGGAGGAAGAAGGGAGAGGGAGAAGGAGAGAGAGGGAAGAGACAGTAGTGAACCAATGAGGGTGTGGCCAAAAAATCCTGCCAGATGACATTCTAGTAACATGTATCCCATGTTTCTCTCTTTCTCTCTCTCTCTTTTTTTTTTTTTTTGGCTTTTTGGGTTACACACGGCAATGCTCAGTGGTTACTCTTGATTCTACACTCAGGAATCACTCCTAGTGGTGCTCAGGGGACCATATGAGATGCTGTGAATTGATCCCGGGTTGGCCGCATGCAAGGCAAATGCCCTACCTGCTGTACTATTGCTCAAGCCCCTCATGTTTCTCATTTTTTTGTCCCAGAGCCTTTCTTAAAAAGTAAATCAGGGACTGGAGTGATAGCACAGCGGGTAGGGCGTTTGCCTTGCACACAGCCAACATGGCCGACCCAGGTTCGATTCCCAGCATCCCATATGGTCCCCCGAGCACCGCCAGGAGTAATTCCTGAGTGCATGAGCCAGGAGTAACCCCTGAGCATCGCCAGGTGTGACCCAAAAAGCAAAAAAAAAAAAATTAAATCATGTTGAGAAGCTGTCATTTAAGCTTGTTGCTAGAATCCTAAAAGTACAGTAATACTCGAGGTTCCTACAAATATTTTTTGAGTCTTTTAATATACATTACAAATATTTTAGACAATCACATTTTGTGTAACATATTTACAAAACAGAATATATATTACAATAAATATGAGTGAAATGGTGAATCTGATCAACAACAGTTCTGTCACAACCATAGTTGAAGGAATGCAAAAAAGGCTGTTGGTCTGCATAAGTTAAGAGTTTTGAGATGAAGAGGGGTCCAGAATTATAATGTATCTGGAAAAGAGATGAGGGAAACCCCAAATTTAAGGTAGTTAAGATTCTTCTTCACTGCTAGTTACATGATGTTTAATGATGTTTTAAACTATGAACAGTGATGAATTATTCAAACATGATACAAAGCTAATATAGGTCTATCATCTCAAAATGTACGTGACATTCACATACTATCCTTTTAATTGTTATCATTATATACGTAGTTCACACAATATCTACACATGTGAATGAATGAGAAAAAAACAGGTCACAGCAACATGTCTCATTCCAATTTTAAATAAGACAAGCACACACTGGAGCAAACATTATTTTATAATACGTTAATAAATAACACCTAGTTTGTTGTGGTTACCTTGAACATTTTGCAGCTGTATATTTCCAAGGAGATAATTTTATGCAAGTTTCACATGGTCAGTGAAAGGTAAAATAAATGATGAATCTTTATAACCAAAAGAAGAAAGGGAGAAAGAGAGATGCTATACAGAACAAAATAGTATAAAATGTTTCAGACATGCTGCTTTTCTGGTACATTTTACCACAGGAAAAAATTAAAATAGAAATTAAAAAATGATTGTCCTATAAAAACAACTTTTGAAAGCTTTTCACAATATTGAGCATGAACCTTAAAGATTAGCATGGAAATCTTTCTGCCCATCTGCTTTGCATATATATATGTATATGTGTGTATATATATATACATACTATGCACATGGTGTATGTGTACACCAATGAGGTCTACGAGAGCCACGGGGAAACAGCTGCTCACTCTCCAAGAGAAACCCCCAAACACTGAACTGTAATCCAACCAATCTCAGGTCCACAAACAGTTCATTCTGCCTTCATTTTCACAGACGTGCCTGTGGGAATGCTTTTCCTGTAGATCCCCAACCACTTGCAAAACAACAGATCCGACTATAATAATACAACGGGGTCCAGTCTCCACAGTCAGCTCCAGGAACCTGGTTCCTCAAAGCGGATCCTAACTAGCTGCCTTGACTCGGTGAGTGCAGTTCTCTGGCTTTGACCGGGCTGTCTGCTTCCTGGAAGTTGGGGTTGCCCTATCTCCTCTCACTTGCAAACCTGAAGGACACTCAGTCCCTGCCAGACAATGGTTCTACCTTACGACCTGCTTCTGTCCAACACTTTCTTGGCTAAACTAAAGGAACAGTGTTAAGCCATTAGACAAAATTTCTTTCAAATCAAGTGGAAAGTTGTTATGGTATGAAGACCTTTTTTTTGTGCCAGTAACCACAGTTTTTCTAACAGGACAGGAAAGGTTTAGCCCAACTTTCTGACCAGGAACAAGGATTTCTACATCCTTGGAGTCCCTGCTTCATTCACTAGCATTTTCATTCTTTTTTTTTTTTTTTTTTCATTTCTCCAGAAAGAACTGATGTCAGTCACTGGATTGGAGTGGAATCACATCCTCCAATTCAAGTTCTGTCTGCATCTGCAAGTCTCCTTGACCTAAACAGGTGGACAGTCTTATGCTATGACCTTCGCGAATTTCCATTACAAAAATGCTTGGTGGTTGTGTTCCTGAAGTCTGTGTAATAATGCTGCTGCTCAAATTACAGCTTTCCAAGAAAATCTTAAAAACCATTAGTTAGACTCCATCGTGGAAGCCCATTATCATCCCTCGGGCTCATTAATCCTGTTCTTCAACAATGATGACTGGTGTTATGCCTTCAAGGCCTCTCTTTTCCGTTCCCCCACAAAATGCTGAGTAGGCTCCCCCAAAGGCAGGCTGGAATGTGGGGACTCTCTGTGAGGCCCCCTGACTAACGCTGCTCTCCTGTTTTATGTGGGCGGGGAGAGGGACTGGAGAAAACACACATCCACATTCTTTATCCACAAGGAATTAATTCACGAGTAAGGTAACAGTTTTAGTACTGGATACGTGTTACTGGAATTTGGGTTTCATCTGTGACATCCTCAGAACTGACACACACAAAGCGTTAGCACGGGTCTGCAGCAGAGAGGGAAAAGCTCACACGTTAATACAAGGGCTTTTGGCCTTGATTCTCGAATTCAGACCAGGCATCATTGAGCTCCATGAAAATCATCTTTGCATACTGTTCATAGGGCTGCCCGGTAGCCTACAGGGAAGGAAAAAAAAAATCACAAAACACACATTAGACACCCACAGACATAGGTTTGATTTATATAAAATTTTCACTGCTAGTAAGTGGACGCTGAGTCACTGAAACGTGCTAATTATGCTATCTTGGTTTTTTAAGACCCATTGGTGCAACACAGTCTGTGGTTCCTGTGACCTCCCTAGAAACTCAAAGAGGGCCACAGGAAGCAATCAGTGAGTGAACAGCAGAGAACTAGAGGCAGCAAACGATGCCTCTCCAGGCAACCAATCTTAGAGGGAAATACACATTTTTTACAGATATACTCGAGGCAATCGACGAACAACAGGATGGTCGTGATCGTGATATATAGACATAAAGATGCCTATATCTATATACAAGGCTCAACCTTTAACAACATGTTAGTGATCTCTTACAGAAAGGCTTAATGGCCCCTATGTGAAATACAACAATCCTTACACTCTTTCCTCTAAGGATACTTTTTTCTAGCATTTTCACAACAAACAATACATAATATATTATTTCAGTTCTGCTTTGGGGCAGGGATTGGTGTTCAGGATGGAAACATCTGAAATATGGTGGTGGGAAGGTGTAGTGGTGGTGGGATTGGTGTTAGAATATTAAATGTAATAAAATATTATCAACTACTTTATAAAATTAAAAAAAATTAAAAAACAAAAAAAAATGCCTCTCCGGTCCCCAGAATAGAGTTTCTCAACCTTTGTATGCCCAAAGAGGCACTTATAAAAACAGGAGAAATATTTCATGAACCACTAAGGCAAAAACAAAGTAATTTGTTTTATAAAGATTCTTCTATTCAGACCAGTCAAAAAAAAAGATGGAAAGCAGCGCATGTTGCTGAGTGCCATTGCTGTTACTGCCTCTGTCACAGCGGGGTCCCTGTGAAGACAGCCAGCTGACCCACCTGAGTGAGGAGAAGCAGGACTCTCCGTGAGGCCCCCTCACTAACGCGATTGCTGAGACTAACGTGGAAAAGACGGCTGTGACCTGCTGAACCCATCTGTCACGCGAGCACTGCATCATGGGTGGGTTTCACATGGGTCATGTGGAGCTCAACTTTCTAATCTTGAGTGTCGAGCACGTACATATGTTTATACGCAAATAAAAACATTACTGTACTGAACATCGCCAATGCAGAGAGGGCTACAGTTTCTGTCTGAGTATCGCCTTGACTTGCTGAGATTGTGTCACTCTAAACCTTTGTCACTGCAACCCCCTGGCTGGTTGCAGTGTCTCCAGCGACAAACATTTTTCCTCTGTCTGCCCCTCAGTCCTGCTGCCCATCACAATCCAGGACAGTTTACACTTGAGTCCTCAAAATGTATCAATGGGCTGGAGAAAGAATATAGCGGAGAGGGCACTTGCCTGGCACATGACTGACCCAGGTTCAATCCCCAGCATCGCATATGGTCCCATGAGTACCGCCAGGAGTAATTTCTGAGTACAGAGCCAGAAGTACCCCTGAGCATCACCAGGGATACCCCAAAACAAAAAGGTAAGTAAATTTGTGGTAAACCTTACACCTCTCTCTAGTCATAGTTTCATTCCTTGGTTTTATGGGTTTTTTTGGTTTGGGAACTACACTCAGTGGTGTCCAGGGATTCCTCCCGGCTCTGCATTCAGGAATCACTCCTAAGGGGTTTGGAGGACCAAAGGGGATACCAGACATCAAGCCCAAGTTGGCCATGTGCTTGGCAAGTATCCCACCCATTGTACTATCTCTCTGGCCCCTCCGTTCCATTATTTGTGATGCACAGTTTTATTTCTTTTCACCTGCCTCATAAAATAGAATTGCTAAGTTTAAATTGTAAGTCTTAGGAACTGGAGAGATAGACTAGAGGATAAAGTGCTTGTCCTGCATGCAGCCACACTAAGTTCAACTCCTGGTACTGCATATGGTCCCTGAGCACTTTCAGGGGTCACTGCTGAGCACAGAGTCAGGATTAGCCCCTGAGCACCACTGGGGTGTGGCTTCAAACATCCCCACCCAATAAAAACTAAACCAATGGAAAAAAGAAAGAAAGGGGCAGAGTGATAGTACAGCAGGGAGGGTATTTGTCATGCTTTCAGATAACCCGGGTTCAATCCCCAGCACTTCATATGGTCCCCTGAGCCCACCAGGAGAGATTCCAGAGTGCAGAACCAGGAACCCCAAGCATCACCAGCAATGACCCCAAAACAAAAACAAACAAACCAAAAAAGTAATATGGAACAGGGACAGTCACTTCTTAATGATCAAGGGATATGTACATTATAAAGAACTCATGCTCCTAAACATTAATGCACCTAATGATGGACCATCAAAATATTTAAAGTAAATTATGAGACCTGAAGGTAGATATTGATAGCAACACAATATCAGTTGGAGTCTTCAACACTGCTTTATCACCTTTAAATGAGTAACTAGACAAAAGCTCAACAAGGAAACACTGACTTTTAAGGAAGAAATGGAAGAGATGGGATAGAACACATATAGATGGTTCTTCATCTCCCCCATACACCCAAAGTTGAAAATTCATTCTTGTCCAGCTTACATGGGACACTCTCCAAGACAGACCTCATGCTGAATAACAAAATATGCCTCCATAAAATGAAATATACATCCTTTCAGATGATGATGCACTAGAAATGAAATTTAATCACAAACAGAAATGAGGAAAAAACTATAACATCTGGAAATTCAGCAACTCACTACTGAACAACCAGTGGATCCAAGAGAAAAGCAAGAGATTTCTGGAAACAAACAAACAACAACAAAAAAGAAGGTACAAGCTACTGGAACACACAGAACATGACAAAAGTGATGTTAAGAGGAAAGTTAATAGCAATACAAGCATTCATCAGGAAGCAAGAAAGGGCCCACATAAATGACCTAACTGCACATCTTAAGTTGCTAGAAAAAAAACTGACAAAAGGAACCCAAAGCAAGCAAAAGGAAGGCAACACTAAAACTTAAGAGAAGAAATTAATGAAATAGAAACTAAAAACACAATACAGAAGATCAAGAAACCAATACCTGGTTCTTTGAGAAATAAACAAGATAAACCATTATCAAGACTCACAGAGAGAGAAAACCAGAGTAACTGAATCAGAAATCAAAGGGCACAAGTTACAATAGGCACCACAAAAATTCAAAGGACCATCAGAGATTACTTTGAAAATCATTATACTGTAAAACTGGAGAACCTAGAAGAAACTGGATAGATTTTTGAACTTTCATAACTTCCAAGGTTGAATCAAGAGGAAACAGAGTACCTGACCAGGTCAATTACTCTCAAGAAATCAAAATTGTGATCAAAAGTTGCTCCCAAAGCAAAAGATAAGGGCCAGGTGGGTGTACTAGTGAGGTCTTTCAAACCTTTAAAGAAGACCTCCTTCCAATCCTCTCAGGCTCTTTCAGAAAGTTGAAGAAATAGGAATCCTCTCAAACAGTTTCTATGAGGCAAACATTACCCTAATACCACAAGCAGACAGAGACATCACAAGAGTAAAATTAAAGACCTATATCCTTGATGAACACAAATGAAAAGATCCTCAACAAAATATTAGTGAACGAAATCCAACAATATATTTGAAAAGATCATATACCATTATCAGGTAAGATTAATCCTGGGGATGCTAAGATGATTTAATATATGCAAGTCAAATCAAAACAACAATGAGATATCATCTCACACCACAAAGACTGGCACACATTCAAAAGAACAAAAGCAACCAGTGCTGGCGTGGATGTGGGGAAAAGGGGACACTCTTTCACTGTTGGTGGGAATGCCCACTAGTCCAGCCTTTCTGGAAAACAATATAGACAGTCCTTCAAAAACTAGAAATTGAGCTTCCATATGACCCCACAATACCACTTCTGGGAATATATCCCGAGGGTGCAAAAAAGCACAGTAATGACATCTGTACCTATATGTTCATTGCAGCACTGTTCACAATACCCAAAATCCGGAAACAACCCAACTGTCCTAGAACAGATGACTGGTTAAAGAAACTTTGGTACATCAACACAATGGAATACTATGCAGCTGTCAGGAGAGATGAAGTCATGAACTTTGCTTATAAATGGATAGACATGGAGAGTATCAGGCTAAGTGAAATGAGTCAGAAAGAGAGGGACAGACATAGAAAGACTACATTCATTTGTGGAGTATAAAGCAACATAACATGAGGCTGACACCTAAGGATAGTAGATACACGGGACAGATAGATTGCTCCATAGATGGAAGCCTGCCTCACGAGCAAAGGGGAGAAGGCAGCTGGAATAGAGAAGGGATCACTGAAAAAAGAAGGTTGAAGGAATCGGTCAGGATGGGAGATATGTGCAGAAAGTAGATAACGGACCAAACATGATAACCTCTCAGGGTCTGTATTGCAAACCATAATGCCCAAAAGTAGAGAGAGATTATGGGGAATCATGTCTGCCTTGGAGGCAGGGGGAGGGTGGGAAAGGAGGGGCACACTGGGGATACTGGTGGTGGGAAATGTGCACTGGTGGAGGGATGGGTGTTTGATCATTGTGTGATTGTAACCCAAACATGAAAGCTTGTAACTATCTCACGATGATTCAATAAAATTAAAAAATAATAATATATGCAAGTCAATCAACATAATTAATGCACAATAGCACTACAAGAAAAAATGAAAATCAGATGATCATATCAGTATATGCAGAGAAAGCATTTGACAAGGCCCAACAGCCATTCATGATTAAAATGTCTCAATAAAATGGGGGTCTGAAGGAACTTTCCTCAGCATATTTAAAGCCATTTACTACAATCCCACAACGAACATACTCAATGGTGAAAAACTGAAAGTCTTTGCTCTAAGACCAGGCAGCAGGCAAGGTTGCTCACTCTCACCACTACTATTCAATATGGTACTGGAAGTTTTTGTCATAGCAATTAGTAAGAAAGAAATATTAAGGACATCCAGATTAGAAAAGAAGTTAAATTCTCACTCTCTGCAGATGATATGATAGCTACTGTACTGAGAAAACCCTAAATACTCTATTAAAAAACAAACAAAAAACCCAAAAAAGCTCTTAGAAACAATAGACTTGAATAAACTTTTAAAGTGACAGGCTATAAAATCAATGTGCAGAAATCCCTGGCTCCAGATAGGAGAGAGAATGGAATACTATGACAATGACAATTGGAAATGATCATTCTGGTCAAGAACTGAGTGTTGAAAGGAGGTAAAGGAATATACATGATAACCTTTCAGCATCTGTACTGCAAACCACAATGCCCAAAATGAAATATATATATATATATATATATATATATATATAGAGAGAGAGAGAGAGAGAGAGAGAGAGAGAGAGAGAGAAGAAAAGTATCTGCCACAGAGGCAGGCAGAGGTTGGGTGGCGAGAAGGAAATTGGTGGTGGGAAATGTACACTGGTAAAGGGAGGGGTGTTGGAATACTATATAACTAAAACTCAATCATGAACAACTTTGTAACTGGATTTCACAAGTGACTCAGCAAAAAAAAATTAAAATTAATTTAAAAGCTGGATAGATGCAAAAAAGGAAAAACAAGAAATCCCTGACTCAAAATTGACCTGTTGAAAAAAACTCAAGGATGTGGCCTTTGTGACTGAAATTTCTAGGCTCTCACAGAGTCCAGGATGGGCTACTTCCCCCATCTTCCTGTTCTTCCAGAAGCTGGCAGTTACACCCATGAACTCCCTCTGGTGCCAAATAATCTCATTAACCAGCCATGATCCAGAGACTCATAAATAAATGTAGAAAGAGACCAACGACTTCCTTCTGGTCCCCATGCCAGGCTGAATTATCTGGGATACCCAAAGTTCCCATTCAGTCAAAAATTCAACTCCAGCTATATCATCTCATTCAAAATTTTAGAATTCCTGGAGTGCGTGGCAACATCCGTGGCCACACAACATCTCAAACTCTACATGATAAACCAGGAGTAGCACACCACATTGTATGGGATATAAAGTAAAAGGCAATCAATCTGAATTAAGAAAATACAAACACACAAGGCTTAACCTGTAACAACATATTAGTAATCTCTTCTACAAAGGCTTAAAGGCTACATGGTGAGATACAATATTCACTTACTTTCTTCTAAGGAAATATTTTTTGATCATTTTTAGCACATTATAACAAGCAATACAAAGTAAATTTTTCAGGGCCTGCTATACAGGCAGGCTTGAGGGATGGATGGGAAAATTGGAAATAATGGTGAGGGAATGTGCAATGGTGGTGGGATTGGTGCTGGAATACTGAATGTAATAAATCGTGGGCAACTTTATAAAAATAAATTTTAAAAATAGAAATCCCCGGCTCTTCTAAATGAAAATAGATTAAGATTAAGATTAAGATTAAAGGCCCTCCCGTTGATCATCGATTTGCTCGAGCGGGCCCAGTAACGTCTCCATTGGAGACTTTGTTGTTACTGTGTCTGGCATATCGAATACTCTCGGTAGCTTGCGGGGCTCTCCGAGAGGGGCGGAGGAATCGAACTCGGGTCGGCCATGTTGGCTGCGTGCAAGGCAGATGCCCTACCCGCTGTGCTATCGCTCCAGAAAGGAAAGAAATTAATAAAAACAATCCCATTCACAATTGTGCCTCAGAAAATCAGCTCTAAGTGCAGTTTAACAAAAGAGGCAAAAGAAAAAAATGAATAAGCTAGATAAAGTTTCATATTAAGTTTTGTACGCTATAAGATATAAGAGGAAGACTATACTTTCATATATCATTTCTATAAGTCAGAAAGAGAAATAAAAGTGGACACAAGGAAATGGGAACACATCCTGTTACTGGATTGGAGGGACTATTATCATCAAAATGATAAATGTGCCCAAAGTATTATACAGATTCAGTGCAGCTCCTATAAAATTACACAACGACATCTTTTAAAGAAATAGATCAAATGCTGTTCAAATTTATATGGAGCAGTAATTCCCCCTCCTCTGCTCCAAGTAGCCAAAGCAATCCAGGAAGAAAGAAAATAGGAGCATCCTCTTCCCCCAAGTTCAAACTACACTCTAAAGCTGTAGTAATCAAAATCAGTATGGAGTGGGAATGAGGCAGACTCTTAGGCCAATGGCATGAAATAGAGTCTAGAGACAGATCCTCAGGTATATAGAAGTTCATTTCAATAAGGGAGCAAAAATACTTTGTGGAGCATGAAAAGTCTCTTCAACAAACGTTATCGGGTTCTAGAGAGATAGTATAGCAAGCAGGGTGCTTGCCTTGCACAAGATTAATCTGGGTTCAATCCCTGGCATCCCATATGGTCGCCCAGCACTGCCAGAAGTAATTACTGAGTGCAGAACCAGAAATTACTCCTGAGAATTGCTGGGTGTGACCCAACAACAAAGAAATAAAAAATGGTACTGGAAAAACTGTTTGGTCACATGCAGAAAAGATAAGAATTCAGATTCCTTTTTAACGCCATGCACAAAAGTCAAATAAAAATGGGTTAAAGACCTGATATCAGATCTAAATCCATAGATTGTATTGAAGACTTTATAACATTGAATCTAGAGCATTCTTTAATGATTCAATGCTATTGGCCAAGCAAGTGAAAGAAAAAGGCAAACAGAACTATGTCAAGCTTAGCATTTTCCACACTGCAAAAGAAATGACGAGAATTAAAAGACACCCCACAGATGAAGAGAAAATATTTGCCCACCACTCATCTGATAACGGATTAGTATCCAAGATGTATAAAGCAAGTGGTGGAACTATACAAGAAAAAATATACCAACCATATGCAACAATGGGGGGAAGAGATGAATAGAAATTTCTTCAAAGACATACCGATGGCCAAAAGAAGTATGAAAAATGCACTGTATCACTAGTCATGAGGGAAATGCAATTCAAAACAACAATGAGGTATCATCTCACATCAGTGACACTGGTACACATCACAAAGAACAAAACAGCCAGTGTTGATATAGGTGTTGGAGAAAAGGGACCCTCGTTCACTGCTGGTAGGAATGTTGTTTGGTTCAGCCTTTTTTGGAAAACAATACGGACACTCGTCAAAAACTAGGAACTGTGTTCCCATATAACCCAGCAATTCTACTTTTTGGCATCTACTCCAAGGGCCTCAAAACTCTATTCATAAAAGATATTTGCACTCCTATGTTCATTATAGAATTATTTACAATAGCCAAAATATGAAAACAACTCAAGTGCCCAAAAATAGATAACTGTGGGGCTGAAGCAATAGGACAGCAGGTAGGGCGTTTGTCTTGCACACAGCTGGCCCGGGTTCGATTCCCCGCATCCCATATGGTCCCCCAAGCACTGCCAGAAGTTATTTCTGAGTGCATGAGCCAGGAGTGAGCCCTGTGCATCACCTGGTGTGACCCAAAAAGAAAAAAAGAAAAGAATAGATAACTGAATAAGGAAACTAGGATCCAAATACACAATGGAATACTGCATGGCTATAAGATGAAATTAGGCAATTTGATGCTACATGGATCATGTTGAGTGAAGTGAATCAGAAGGACAGGGACAGACACAGAATGATCTCTCAAATGTGAGATGTAAAGATACATAATAAGGGAATAATATATGCAATAGAAACAGAACTGGTCTCCAGTAGGAAACTTGCCATGGTGGGGAGGGGGGCAGGTTAGGAAGAAAGCAGGATAGGGAGCAGGGGACACTGGGACAAAGATGGCAGGAAGCAGACACTCTAGTGGAAGTCGTAGGGCTGAAATATTTTATGCATGAAACCCTATCATTAAGGGAACTGTAGCCCATTAATACATGTACATAGTATTGACATCTGAAAACACATTTCAAATGTATTTTTGTATTTGAAAATGAAAAGAAACTGTTTTCAATTTCTTATTGAAAACAAATAAGAAAGATGAGATTTCCGGGGCTGGAGCAGTAGCACAGCGGGTAGGGTGTTTACCTTGCACACAGCCAACCCAGGTTCAATTCCCAGCATCCCATATGGTCCCCCAGCACCACCAGGAGTAATTCCTGAGTGCAGAGCCAGGAGTAACCCCTGAGCATCACTGGGTGTGACCCAAAAAGCAAAAAAAAAAAGCAAAAAAAAAATGAGCTTTTCACCCACGTCAATGGGGTGAAAATTAGATTAGTGAATCTACATAATGAAAGCAGGATACTTCTGTCCAGGCTCAGGAACTCTGGAGCGGAGGTGCAGGGGCATGTGGGGAGAAGCTTACTCACCTTGTCTGGGTGTACCACCAGCACCGCTCTCCTGTACACCTTCTTCACCTGCTCCGGTGTCACCAAGTCTGCCATGCTCACCGGCTTCCACTTGGTCTCCCCCTCCCACAGCACTGTGTGCATGGTGGACAGCAGCGCTCGTATGTTCCTCTCTTTGCCTTCGATCCACTCCAGAATCTGGAAGTGCAGAAGGCATTGAGAAGGTCAAAGATCGAGGGGCTAAGGAGACGGTTCAAAGGGCTGGAGTGCAGGTGGGAGGCCTGGGTTTGGTCCTTGGCACTGAATGCACCCACGAACACTGCCAGATACAGACCAGAAACCAAAGCAAAAAGGGAAAAAAAATTCAAATGTCTTTGCACCTCAGGCCTGGAGTGAAAGCACAGTATGCAGGGTGTTTATCTTGCACATGGCTGACCGGGGTTCAATTCCCAGAATCCCATATGGTCCCCCGAGCACTGCCAGGAGTAATTCCTGAGTGCAGAGCCAGGAGTAACCCCTGTGGATTAATGGGTGTGACCCAAAAAAGCAAACCAAAAAAAAAAAAAAAAGCCTTTGAGCCTCAAAGGTCTTCTTTGGAATTGTGGGTGCCCTCCTGCTCTACAACCAAGATATTGGGGTTCCTGCATACCCAGGCTGATTCCTCACCCGGGGGCTGGCTTGCCCACTCCATCTCCTACTAGAACAGATAACTCCTCTTATGATTCAAAAGGCTACTCAGAAGTTTCCTGCTTGCCTTTGGGAGTTTGAATTCCTTCCTTTCCCTACTATGCCAACCCCACACCCTGCTATCCACCGCAGGGCTTAATGACTCCTTCAGAAACTATGAACTCCAGGAGGGCTCCAGGAACAGCTCTGCTTCCTTGAATGTGAAACTAGAAGGTCACAACCTCCTGTAAGTCAAATGTGTGTGTGTGTGTGTGTATATCAAATGTGTGTATATATATTTAAATATATATATAAGTCAACTATATATGTAAATATAGTTGACTTATACATATATTTAAAATTTAAAAATTTTTTTTTGCTTCTTGAGTAACACCCGGCAGTGCACAGGGGTTACTCCTTGCTTTGCACTCAGGAATTACTCCTGGTGGTTCTCAGGGGACCATATGGGATGCTGGGAATCAAACCTGTATCGGCCACATGCAAGGCAAACGCCTTACCCCCTGTACTATGGCTCCAGCCCCAAGTCAACTATTTTTATAAAATAGAACAACGTTTCTGCTATCCCCAACAGAAACCCTTACTTAGACTTCCAGAATCAAAAGAAGATACAAATAGAATTTGTCCACTTTGAGTGTGAGGAAACTTAACCAGGAATCTCATCCCCCTCTCGCAGCCTCTTCTTCCATCTTGCCAAACCCCCAGGTCTCATTCTATAGGAAGCGGCAAGTGTACCACCCCAGGTACATCAACATTCTCTACCAGGAAAGGGAAAGATCCTGAGGGTGTCCTGGTACCCGGTCTATATTGAAAGTTCTCAAAGGCAGCATGAGAACATAACACATTCTTACTCTCAAACACGGATCATTTACCTTTGGATCTGAATAACATGTCACTTCTTCTAGAGTGCACAGAATGGAGAATATTAAAGAAATGAAACTGCATGCCCACCCTACCCACCCAAGTCACCTGTTAGAGGACACAGGGGTGCCCAGCGCAGGACTGCGGGCACCAATTGAAATACACCGCTGGAGGGCTGAGACAGCGCCCTCTACAGGTCAGTCCCACACCCAGGCACCACACACTTGACCTTTGCGGAGAATTCTCCCCCTGGGGCTGGGTTGGGGCGCTCAGACCTTTAATTTCTCAGGATCCATTTCCTTGGCCATTTCCTCCTTCCTCATCTCAGCTATTGTTCGAGGCCCCTTTTTGTCTTTGTGTGCGCTGAAACCTTGGCTGGACAGGAGATCTTCAAAGTCGGCTGCCTTTTGTTTCCCTTCTGCATCGAAAATATAGAGAAGCCATGACTAGTTTGTAAACATTCCATAACGCCTTTGTTTCAAAACACTGAGCATCTTCAAAGTATTTGAGTGGGATCACATTCTGTGAGTAGGGCGATAAGACTCTTGCACCCATCTTACAAATGAGGAAAAGAAAGTGCAGATAACTTAAGAGATCTGTCCAGACACATACAACACATCCAAGACAAGGCAAGGATTCAAAGTTGGAGAATCAGATGAAACTCAACTCCACTTACATAGTACCATGTTTTAAATAGCTGAATGTACTCTTGATTTTCACCTCAGCTTACCCCAGGCCTACAATGAGTTTGTTATCATGATGACACTAAGAATTATATTTTGGTACTTGAATTATATTTTGGTACATACGCAAACACATTCCTGCCACAACCAGCTGACAATTCTAATGTTTGAAAATGCTCTTTCCCTCCTCAGTCTGGTTCGATCTTCCCAAACACCAAAATCTCAAAGTGAGAACTTCCGGTCCACCAATTGTTAGCAATACAAACATGGAAGAGGCTACTTATCAATCCCATGTCTCAATGTCTTCCTCTTCATAAAAGAAGGTTGATAATAGCACAGGGTTCGTGTGAGAAACGATCAGGTGACATTTTAAAGTGCTTAGAACAGAGCCTGGTTATTTACATGATTGTGAAATGAAGATGAACCATTTCAGTTCAAATTCAGCAGTCAATGTCTAATCAAAGTTGGTATCTGAACTGAAATGCATCTCTATCTTGTGAAATGTTCTGTGCATATATATTCACCCAAGGACTAACATGTAAGTGTGCAGGGGCTCAGGATATTGGCTTTCTTGTTTGCAGCAGTGGGCCCAACGTTTTCTGCAGTGAAGGTGTTGCATAAATATGAAGTGAAGACATGAGACTACAATGGAAAGGAAGTCATCACAATGTTCTCTGTATTCCTGACAAAAGAATTCCTTTTGTGAAAAGGAATCTCTGTGCACTGTGAAAAGGCATCTCTGTCAGACCCAGGAGGATGGTGGTTAATCCATTTATTTTTTGTTTGCTTTTGGTTTTGTATTTGGCCCATGCCCAGCGAGGCTCAGGGCTTATTCCTGGCTCTCTGCATTTAATAATCACTCCTGGCAGTGCTCAGGGGACCCTATGGGATGCTGGGGATCAAACTCAGGTGGGCTGCGAGCAGGCAAGCGTCCTTCTCACTGGACTCTCACTCAAGCCTGAGAGTAGTGGTTAAAGCAGGGCTTCTGAAACCAGACTGCCTGTTTCCCATCTTGGATCTGTCGCAAGTTATCTGGACTTAGGGCTAGAGCAATAGCACAGCGGTAGGGCGTTTGCCTTGCACGCAGCCAACATGGCCGACCCGAGTTCTATTCCTCCGCCCCTTTGGAGAGCCCGGCAAGCTACCGAGAGTATCTCGCCCGCACGGCAGAGCCTGGCAAGCTCCCCGTGATGTATTCGATATGCCAAACACAGTAACAACAAAGTCTCCAATGGAGATGTTACTGGGCCCGCTCGAGCAAATCGAAAGGGTATTTCTTCATTGATATCTCTCAATGATTATGCACCTGTTAAGAGAAGATGGATGATGGAGATGATAAAAAAAATACATAAAAACTGCTTAGAATAGCCTCTGCCATAGAGTAAGCACTCAATAAATGTTAACTATGGCTGATTGGAAAAGCAGAGGCTGTTCCTTTTCCTGGTTCCTCTGGAAAAAGGACTGTTTTCTCATCACGCCCCTATACACGGCATTCTTGGGCATGATCCAATCAAAAGAAACAATCACCCAACAGATGAGAAGAAACACAAATGCCCAGAACACAAATATGCCTCTCACGGGCAGGCCAGTATAAATGTGAACAGTGCTTTAAAAGCACTCCCTCTTCTATACTCTCACAAGCAACCACCCACCCTTCCACTCACAGGCATTTACCATTCATCAAGTGTCTACTAGGGGCCGAGCACCACGCTAGGTGCTAGTGTTGAAATGGCAACAAAAAGACATGGCGCCCTTCCTCCCTGTGTGGAGTGAGATGGGGAAACTAGACAGAGAAGCGAAGCCTCAGATGCAAACCACACCCTGTGTTGGGAACGAGGTAAACTAGTTGTCCCAGGTACCACCCAGGGAGTCCCAGATCATGATCTCTCTCTCTCTCTCCAACACTAAGCTTGCCACTTTAATGCCCAAAGGTAGAGAGAGTATAGGTGAAATTGTCTGCCATGGAGGCAGGAAGAGGGTTGAAAAGGGGAGGTATACTGGGGACACGGGTGATGGGGGATGTGCACTGGTGGAGGGATGGGTGTTTGATCACTGTATGATTGTAACTCAGGCTGCAGTGATAGCACAGTGGGTAAGATGTTTGTCTTGCATGTGGCCGACATGATCGACCCGGGTTCAATTCCTCTGCTCCTCTCGGAGAGCCCAGCAAGCTACCGAGAGTATCTCGCCCGCGTGGCAAAGCCTGACAAGCACCCTGTGATGTATTCAATATGCTAAAAACAGTAATAACAAGTCTCACAATTTGTTGTGAGACATTACTGGTGCCCGCTAGAGCAAATCGATACAACTGGAGGACAGTGCAGTGCAGTGTTATAATTGTAACTCAAACATGAAAGCTTGTAACTGCATCTTACAATGATTCAATAAAATAAAAATAAATAAAACAAACAAACAAAAACACTAAGCTTGCCTCAGAAATGACAGACACAGGCAGACTCACAACACAGACAGGTCATCTGGTGGTCCTGACGTAGCCCATCACACTTACCCAGATTAGCAGCTCCTTTGCCCCGCTCGCTCTGCCCAGCTGGCACGGATGAGAAGCTCACGTTGTAGTTGGGCCTGTTCTGGGGTGAGGAGTGTGGCATGCTGGGTTGGGGCTTCGACTGGGTCTGCTGCCAGTTGTAGCCAGCACCTTGCTGCCACCCGCCCCCCATCGGCTGGGGAGAGGCTTTCTGAGGTGAGCTGAGAGGTGGGAATCCTCCACCCAGTCCAGTTGGTGTGGTAGGCTTGCTGGCAAATGAGGAACTGCCTACAGGAGAATAAAAGGCAGGGGTGGGGGGAAACGTGGCATGAGGAAGAAGGTAATGTGATTTTGAGTAGCCTCTATTTTCGTGCCCAAGTTCTAGTTTGCAGGTATTTCCATGGAAATTACCAACATTGGCAGCACCATTATAATTTACCTCCTTTATAACTCAGCAAATCACAGTCAGAGACTTCCTTTAATCAGCCACCATGACATTCTGTTGGATTGGAATTGACAACTGGTTGCATGGATTGACAACCCTGTGTTTTCCCTTTGGATGAACAAACCCAGCACTTCCGTGATTTTCTTAAGTACACACAGCAGCACGTGGCGGCAATGCAGCTTGAACCCAGGCTCCGACCCCAAGTCCAAAAGCGCTGGGTCTGCCCAATCTGCCACCCCTTCCTTCCTTCCCACCCACCCATTATGCCAATTCTGCTTCTTCCCTGGCATAGAAACTACCAACAAACACAACTGGATGCTCACTCCCTAAGGTACTATTACACTTCCGTGATCAGGATTATTCATTGTTTATTTAGGTGCGGGTGGCTGAGTACATACAAAAGGTGTCTTTGAAATATCGCATGTAGATTTCTGTTTCCTACCTACATTCTGTTTCAGGAGAATAACAGCCAATATTGTGACAACTTGGATAAAGGCGGAAAGTTTTACTCAAGCTTTGAAAGAATGATCATGACGATCTCTTCTCTATCTGATCATTCTTTTAAAATTTGAATAAGACCAGATCTGTGGGTTAAAAGTAGGTAAGGGAGATTCTTGATAATCTTTCAGTATCAATATTGCAAACCATAATGCCCATAAGGGGGGGGCGGGGAGAGAGAGAGAGAGAGAGAGAGAGAGAGAGAGAGAGGAGAGACAGAGAGAAGAGAAAGTACCTGCCATAGAAGCAGGCTGTGGGGGTCGAGGGGGCTGATGGAAGAGAACCTGGGGACACTGGTGCTGGGAAATGTACACTGGTGGAGGTATGGGTGGACTACTGTATGAATGAAATTCAATCATAAACAGCTTTGCAAAAAATAAAAATTAATTAAATTTTTTAAAAAAGAACCCTGAACCCATTTGAGAGCCCAATCAACATTTATTCTCATGGCTTTTAGACAGTAATCAAAGTCCACTGAACTCAGTGTCTCAAACTTACTTGCTTATGGAACATCTACCCTTAATGTTGATTGACACAGAATGGGGAAAAAAAAATCCACTTCTGAAATTCTATAGTCTACTTTCTGGATGGAATTTTACAAATCCATCAACCTGCATTATAGTCAGTGGCGAAAAAAAAAAAAAGAGGAGGTGTGAGGATCTCACTGTCTCACAGGCCACAGATTGATCTGCCAGCCCCAGCTCTAGCGTTTCCAACATCATGTTGTGCCTCAGTCAAATTCTCCTGGAAGCCCTGACTTTATTCCTGCCATGAATCCAAAATTTGACATTGGAGATGTCAAACAAGGGGTTAAGCTCAACCCAAATATATATATATATATATATATATATATATATATATATATATATATATATATTTTCTTTTTGGGTTACACCAAGCAATGCTCAAGGTTTATTCCTGGCTCTGCACTCAGGAATTACTCTTGGCGGTGCTTGGGGGGCCATATGGGATGCCGGGGATTGAACCCAGGTCGGCCGTGTGCAAGGCAAACGCCCTACCCGCTATGCTATCGCTCCGGCCCCTCAACCAAATATTTGAAGTCTGCCTCAGTTTTCACATCACCCATTTCAGGTTTTAGAGTAGTTTTCAAGGACACATATGATTTGAAGTCCCAAGTAAGGGTACCAGTTTAATGGGACAGCCGGGATTTCCGTTCGAGACATTTATGAGTGTGACTTCTCTTTACCTGTTAAGTTTGTACCCAGTGTCCCGAGATCAGCAAAAGGATCCAAAGTCTGGGGCTTGCCCTGATGGGTGGGAGTGCCATGCGAGGATCCTGTTGGGCTGGTGGCAGCTGACTTGCTTCCCATTCCAAACCCCCCTGAAATGAAATGAGGATCGTTGAGAAGGAGTTCTTTGTGTTAAGGACAGATTTCAAAATCACAAATCCAGAAAAACGGCTCAACATGTCTCGAAGGCCCAGCAGGGCTGGGGGTTTGGGGATATGTTCGAAGTTGCTCACTCTACTTTCTCTGACTTAAGAGGATGAATGCCTGGTACAGGGTACAGAGAAGGGGTATGTATGTCATTTCCTGGCCACATCCATTAACTACCGTGCCCAGCCGTTTACTTCTCAAGTAACTTAAATTCATTCTCTCCTAGGGGGCCTGGCATCTGGGTGGACATTCTGGCTCTGTGATTTTTTGGCTAGGTGACTTTGGGCATATTGCCTAAATTTTCTGAGCTTCACCATTCTTTCATCTGTTAAATAAGGAAACACCAATTGCTTCAGGAAGTTGCTGTGGTATGCCAGTATGTGGGTCCTGGGGGTGCACGATGACGGGGAGATTTACTTACACTGTGTTAGTAAAACAATCACGCAAGATGACTCTTAGTAAATACCCTACTGGTCATGAGAAACTCAGTTTCTTTATTACAGACAATTTCAGGCCTGAAACAAATTCACTGTGAACAGAGATTATTCAGCATCTACAAATGTCAGGAATTTCCCCATAGTGTACTTACTCAACTCTATAGGATAAGAATCATTAATCCCCTTTTACAAATATTGAAAGACAAGTTAAGACTTACAAAAGTGGGGGCAGGGAGACTGAATAAAGAGATAGTGCTGGAGGGGCTAGAGCGATAGTACAGGGAGTAGGGTGTTTGCCTTGCACATAGCCAACCCGAGTTTGATTCCCAGCATCCTATATGGTCCCCCGAGCACCGCCAGGAGTAATTCCTGAGTGCAAAGCCAGGAGTAACCCCTGTGCATTGCCAGGTGTGACCCAAAAAGAAAAAAAAAAGTATAGGAAAGCACTTGCCTTGCATGTAGCTGACCCTACTTTAAAAAAAAAAAAAAACTTTTATTTCTATTTTGAGGGCTTGGGACCATATGCAGCAGTGTTCAATGGCTATTCCTGGCTCTGTGCTCAGGAGCGACCTCTAGCAAGTGCTGGGGGGATTCATATATGGTACTGGGGCTCTAACTGGATAGGGGTAAGACAGAGAACTTGTACAGAAGCTAAGCTTGCCTTATGCGGGGCCAATGTGGTCAGGACCCACATGTAGTTCCTTGAGCACTGCCAGAGGTCACTCGTAAGCAAAGAGGCAAGAATATCCCCTGAGCACTGTGGGATGAAAAACCCAGAGTGGAGGAAAGGAACTTGTTCAGAAACAACAACAAAAAAATAAAACACATCGAAGTGGCAGAGTTAGAAATATGCCCAGACTGATGGAAACATCCCAAATTTCGTGGTGGGAAAGTGTAATGGTGGTGGGTTTGGTGTTTGAATATTAACTGTAAATCAAATATTGTGAACCACCTTATAAAATAAACAAATTTTTTTTTTTTTTTTTTTTTTGTATTCTGCAAATCTAGGGGATTATCTTTTTTTTTTTTCCCCTTTATTTTATTTTATTTTTTTTAAAGTTGTAGATTTACAATTTTTTGTGCTTTGGTTTCAATTATACAATGATCAGATACCCATCCCTCCACCAGTGCCCATTTTCCACCACCATGGATAATATCCCTCCCACCCCCATCCCCCCATCCCCCCTGTCTCTGTGGCAGGGCAATCCCCTGTGTTCTCTCAAAATAAACAAATTTTAAGAAAAGAAATATACGCAGACTTTATCACTGTTTCTTTCTTTTGTCAAGACATACTTAACAAACGAGACTTAGAAAAATTAATAAGAGCAAACAGATCTATCAAGTCATCAGGGAAAACGCTCTACTGGAAAGTCTCTTTAGGTTATTCAGAAAGCCCACAACAGTCTTTAAGGGGTCCCTCATAGACGGAAGGGTTCCACTTTAGCATTTGGTTAAAAGTATGCCACATATTACCAGCTTTTACCTGGTTTAGCGTGCCAGTCCCATCCTCCTGAAACATCTGGCTGAATGTTCACAGCAGGTGTACTAGAAGCTGTAAATGGAGAAAGGCAAACAGTCAGTACAAGATTCTCAGAACAAGATGCTGGGAATCAAACTCGGGTTGGCTATGTGCAAGGCAAACACCCTACTCCCTGTACTATCGCTCTAGCCCCTCCAGCACTATCTCTTTATTCAGTCTCCCTGCCCCCACTTTTGTAAGTCTTAACTTGTCTTTCAATATTTGTAAAAGGGGATTAATGATTCTTATCCTATAGAGTTGATTAAGTACAGCAGACAGGGCATTTGCCATGCCCATGGCTGACTCAGGTTCAATCCCTCGCATCCCATATGGTCCTTCAAGCACCACCAGGAATAATTCCTGAGTGCAGAACCAGAAGGGGTACCCCTGAGCATCTCTGGGTATGGTCCAAAAAGAAAAAAAAAGATTCTCAGAACCTACTGAGTTCACACAAGTAAAAGATGGCCCTTGTAGGATGTTGCATACTGCCAAGATTCCAAGTCACTTGTCTTTACCTCTGAGCACTTGCCGCGCTCCCAAACACCGAGGAGGTATATTGCATCTACATCTACTGACATGAATGTTTGTAGAGGCCAGTATTACTTGTCACAGTACCTCCTTTGGGTTAATATCCATTTACCTCCATATGTAGACACCTTGGATTATAACTGTGCACATGCTTATCTCCATTAAACTGTGAGCGCCTTGAAGATAATAAGCATCTTAATTAATCTCTGTGCGTTCCACATCTCCACTCAATAGGAAAGAAGTGAGTGGGCAAAGGTAAAAGATAAAAACCTTTGATACAACTCAATTCATCTTAGGTTGGTATTAATAATGACATAGCATGAACTAACAATGTATTAATCCTCCACTGTATCATGAATTGAGAATGATCTAGCACAGGTATTAGTGCTGGTGCCCATTCAGTATAAATGGTGTCAGAAATGTGCCCATTGTTAACTCAAGCTCACTGCACCTTCAAAAGAGATTACATCCCCTCTCTCAAAATTCCAAGTGTACACTTCTCAGCTAAAGAAAGTTTCAGTTGAGCAGGATCAGGTAAGAAGAATACATGTTGGTTGAGTAAGCTGTCTCCATCTCTACTAAATCCAAACAAGAAATAGGATGCTGGGTCAGAGTGATAGTTTGATGGGATGAATGCGTGCATGAGTCCTGGGTTTGATCCCGGCAATGCATGGTCCCCTCAATGCATAGCACAGAACCAGAAGTAGCTTGAGCACTGCTGTGTGCAGTCCAAAAATCAAAAAATAAGTATACAGCATGCCTTAAGAAACTGATTCTTTTGAAGGCATCTGTAGTTTCTGCCCATAAAATAAGTAAAACTCAAATACTAAACCTTTAAAACACACACATGATGGGGCTGGAGCCATAGCACAGCAGGTAGGGCATTTGCCTTGCATGCGGCCAACCCTAGTTTGATTCCCAGAATTCCATATGGTCACTACTAGAAGTAATTCCTGAGTGCATGAGCCAGGAGTAACCCCTGTGCATCACCAGATGTGACCCCCCCCAAAAAAGAAAAAAAAACGCATGCATGTATGCACATAAATACATTTTTCTACCTCCACCAACAAAAGAATCATCAAATCACCAAGATTGCATTCCCATGCTTTTTATTCATTTCTTTGGTTTGCTTAGCACAAATCAAGACATCTTGTGTCTTCTCATTATTAAGTCAAAAAAGACAAAGCCATTATCAGCAATAAGTATTCTTTCCCTTTTATTCCTTTCCCCCAGAGTAATTCATGAAAACTGCTGTAAATATTAGATCATTTTGCTAACAATTTTTGTCTTATTTTCTGTGAACTCTGATCTTGTTTTACATCTCTTGCATCCAACTGGGACTTGCAGAACTAGATGCAATTAAGTTCAGGACTATTATTAACCAAGTCCACAAATATGTAGGAACCACCACATGTAAGGGAACATAATAGGGAACAGGAAACTAGAAGACATATTGCCCATCTGCAAGCAACTTAAAATCTCTTGTTGATAGGGAATAAATTAAAAATCAATTACCTCATAAACTTAATCTCTATTTTACCTTTTATTGTGGTTGCTTACATGTGCTTATACTATTTTCTAATTATTCTCTTCAGAGGAGAGGTTCAATAAATATCTGTTGATCTCAAGGGCAGTATTTCTTGTATTTCAGAAGAGATGAATGGTGCCCTGTGGAAAGCGCGCCAAGGGCCTGAAAGGAGGCGATCTGATTCCTAATCTAACCTCAAATCGCCTCTATGTTATACTAAACGAAGATGATGCAGCCTGACAATGGAATCATTGCTCTGCTAGTCAAGATAATAGACAAATTCTCTCGACTCACTAGCATTAGACAGACCCTCATGAGAAGTGAGGCCACCCAAACCAAGGCCTGCAGGCCTCGCCGAAACAGGGTGAGAAACAACACACGAACCAAACGACATGAAAGGAGCAGATGCCGGGACTGGAGCAATAGCACAGCGGGTAGGGCGTTTGCCTTGCATGCAGCCAACCCGGGTTCGATTCCCAGCATCCCATATGGTCCCCTGAGCACCGCCAGGGGTAATTCCTGAGTGCAGAGCCAGGAGTGACCCAAAAATATAAAAAAAAAAAAATTAAAAAAAAAGAAAGGAGCAGATGCCAAAATGTCGGAAAAGGCATGAACATCTACGCTTATGAGACCATAACAGTAGGAAGTTTCTCCAAATACTACAGTCAGAGGGTTCATATTGGGGGTTTGCCTGACCTTATAAATGCTATCACTGTGCATCAAAAGACATTGGGAGGGAAAGAAATTAAATCAGTCCCTACCAACATATTAGATAGAAAGGAAGATGGTAGGGTCAGAGAGATAGCACAATGAGCAGGGTTCTTGCCCTGCATGCAGTCGGCCTGGGTTCAATCCCGGCACCACGTATAATCCCTCAAGCCCTCCACAGGTGCTCCCTGGGTACAGAGCCAAGAGTAAGCCCTGAGCACAACTGCATATGACTCCAAAACAAAAGAAAAATAAAGGAAGACAGTACTTGCTGTGTGCTGTGCATTCTTATAGGCACTGAGGAGACACCAATGAAAAAATAACACGCAAATCAATACTTCGTCTGCTGGACGTTGAAAATGACAATGGAAAGGAAAATGCAGAGTGTGCAAAGGTAGTATTGTTAATTTAGAAAGGAGCAGTCAGGGTAGACTCCACTAAGAAGGTGCTACCTGCACCAAGATTTGAAGCTGACGAGAGAGTTAGCAGAGACGATATCTGCGGAAAAGAAGACAGCCAAGAGCCCAATGTGAATGGAATGGAGAGGTCAGAGGGTGAGGACAGGAGATGAGGTCATAGACAATGGGGTCTTGGCTACAGTCTCTGAAGGTCATGTGGAGAACTTTGGCTTCCCTGGAGAGTGACCCTGGGAGACATTTTGAACAGAATAGGGACATATTTTACCCCAGTTTTAGTAAGTGGCATAAACACAACAGCCTTAAACTATATCCCTGCAACTTTCCTGCCAGGACAACCACTTTGCAGTCAAGACACTCTCTTAAGTGGGGATGACTCAAGGGTGATGGGTGAACTTGCTGCCTGTTGTTCTATGCTGCCTGTTGTTCTATGGCCCCATGATGAGCAGTCTGAGTCCAGCTGGACATCAACCATCCAGGTAGTTCCTGTACTGAGTCTCATTTTCAGTCAAGTTACAGTTTGACCACTGTTACACACATTCATCTTTTTAAAGGCATCCGTGTCATTTCTGTGACGTCAAGCTGCTGACTGGAATATTTTCCAGACAAGTTTAGGGTGCTTCCAACAGGACACTGACCTCAAGGTTGAGACCAATAATATTCAAGTGTTTTTTTTTTTCTTTTGGGGTCACACCCAGCGATGCACAGGGGTTACTCCTGGCTTGCACTCAGGAATTACTCCTGACAGTGCTCGGGGGACCATATGGGATGTTGGGAATCGAACCCGGGTCAGCTGTGTGTAAGGCAAACACCCTACCTGTTATACTATTGCTCCAGCACCTCAAGTGCCTTTTAAACTGAGAATGAGTTCCAAGTGTCTAGCTCAAAAACACTCTGGAGGGCTGTAGCTCTCTCAGCGTTACCTAAGAAACACCCTTTTTCACCTTTTCTTCCCCCACACTCTTGGTTTCTAATAGAATGTGGGTCACATGTATAATTATGTTTTTTCTATTTGTCACATTTACAAAGGTAAAAAGACACACAAAATTTCATAATATCTTATTTAACCTGCCATATTCAAAATATTATCTTAACTAGTCACTATAAAAAATTCACGAGCTATTTTGCATTACTTTTTTGAACTAGGATTTGAAATCTGGCATGGTTTCTTTTATACGTAAGTGTATATCAAGTCAGATTTGCCATAAATCTAGAGCTCAACAGCCACAAGTAACCTGTGGGGTTATATTAGCAGGATTGCTCTAACACCTCGAGATGCTGTATTCTAAGCTTTGTTCTGTGAAACACTTATTTTGTTGAATGCTCGATCATGTTGTATTAATCTGGGACTCATATTTTTCCACATTTCAAAGATTTATCCAATGTAGATGCATCTTCCAGTCAATTAAAATTGGCAGCATTTTTCTTCCTCTCAAAAATAATGACCAACAATTCCACAGTCCAATAGCACGTTTTAAAGCAGTACAATGAATTTAACCAAGCTTCTTTATTGACATTTCAGAGCTTTTCATCTATTAATGCGAATTGGTTCCTTTCCAAAAGAAAAATGCCTCCTCTAGCTTTTCCAAAACGCAATGCCCACAGGCTGTTTTCATATGTGACCACCTCATGAATTCTGTGGAAGACTGTTCTACTGAACAAAAATATAAAATACTTCCTTACCATGCACTGTAGGTGAGGGACTTCTTGTAGGCTGAAGAAAGGGGTCACTGGAAGTATTAGAGGTGCTCAGAAAAGAACCCAGCAAGTCTTGACCTGCTGGTTTAGAGGGTGCTCCAAATGGGTCAAAGGTGGTACCTGGAAAACAATAGGAAAAAATGTATTTCTTAATATTGTGAGTTCATCTATTCAATACCTAAGATTTGCCAGGCTTGAGGCCAAGTACTTGAAAAACTGAGACAACGTTTTCTGGGTCCATCCTGTCCCTAAAATTTCCTCCAGGGTTAACAATGGATTCCAGGGATTTCCGATCACACGTGAATAATCTCATCTTTGTGGACCAAGGAAGTATCTGGATTTATCTGTAGAGGACCATTCAGACTAAATGAGAGCTTCCTGGAACTTTGGGCATTTAATACTATAAGTCAACCAAGTTTATTGGTTAATGAAGAAGACATGGGCAACACAGATAAAGTAACAGGTGGCAAAACCAATATATTAACTAGTAGGAGGTACTTAGTGAATGAGCATGTTTATGTGTTTATGTTGAACATATTAGTGAACAAGTACCAGGTGGATATGTGTTGAGGTGGGGGGTTGCTATTAATAATGCAAATAGTAAAAAAATCTCACTGACTTGTTGATTTTATTTATTGTTTTGTTTTGGGGCCACACGTGGCTGTGCTCAGGGCTTATCCTGGCTCTGTGTTCAAGGATCTCTCCTAGAAGGCTTGGGAGACCATATGGGATCCCAGGGATAGAACCTGGGTCAGCCGGGTACAACGTAAACACCCTACCGAACTGAACTATCGCTCCAGTCCCAGATCTTGTTTCTCTTAGTTTTGTGTTTTCAGTAAGTCTCTGACTCCCCTGAAAGTTAAAATGAAAAGATTATGATTGTAACAGAAATTAGACTTTGACAAAGTCTATGTCCTATAGAACACTGCCTCTCTATCACATCCTAGAAGCTAGACAATAGTGAAGGAGGGAAAGTTGGTAAATGAACTGGAGAAAAGTGAAGTATCCAGCAAAAATGCAAGAACAGAATGGTTCATCATTTCTCTTTTCATTTGCGGTGTGGGTTCATATCCAGCGATGCTCAGGGGTTGTTCCTGACTTTGCACTCAGAAATTACTCCTGGCAGTGCTCAGGGGACCAGGAGACCATGTGGGATACTTAGGATTGAACCCAAGTTGGCTGCATGCAAGGCAAACTACGTACCCGCTGTACTATCGCTCCAGTTCTGGTTCATCATTTCTTTAGACTTTCCATTATTTTTCATTAAAAAATTGCCCCAACTGGGGGCTGGAGCAATAGCACAGCGGGTAGGGTGTTTGCCTTACACACGGCCAACCTGGGTTTGATTTCCAATTCCCAGCATCCCATATGGTCCCCTGAGCACCGCCAGGGTAATTCCTGAGTGCAGAACCAGGAGTAACCCCTGTACATGGCCGGGTGTGACCAAAAAAGAAAAAAAAATTGCCCCAACTGAGTTTCAGTACTTCCCTGTCAGGGCGGCAATACCGTTATTCCACAATTAAACTGAGTTCTGGGAAGTCAAGTATTTTCTCCAGTATCAAATACAGCTGGAATTCACACTCAAGTCTGAATCCGAATTAGGGGATTTCTTGAAAGCACTTCACATGCCTCACAGGTTTGAAGTGAATGTAAGCAATCTGAATGTTCTGCTGTGCACAGTTGTATGCATAAAACTGTCCATTAATTTCTCATCATTGGGTAAGAAACAAAACTTCCTTTAGCTCCCTGTAGGATGTCACTTTCCTAATGTTTTAAGTCTCCAGCTAATGAACTGGAGTGGGAGTGACCTGGTCTAGAACAGATGTATCAAACCCATCAATAATCCACTTGCAGTAATCAGGCATAAGGTTTAATGACTTCCTAGACATATTTTTAAAAAAAAGTATGAGATTAATTCTCATACTTTCACGGCCGCGCGACATCTTATCATCTCATTCCTACTTTGGATAAACTGCAGGCTACTGAATGTAACCTACCCACATGGCAGAGTCTGGCAATCTTCCCGTGGCGTACCCAATATGCCAAAAAACCAGTAACAATAAAGGGTCTCATTCTCCTAACTCTGAAAGAGCCTTGAATATGGCACTTTTTAAAAAAATCTCAGGGCTAGGACGAAGGAGACCACGTTACTGGGGCCTGCTCGAGGCAATCGACGAATAACAGGATGGTTGTGATTGTGATTGATTGTGATGAGATTAATATCCAGAGCCTGGGAAAACAAGGGCCAGGAGCATTGGTCATGGTTGGAAGCTTGCCACAATTGGGGGGGCGGGGGGGGGGAGCGGAGAGCATTCAGGATAGAGAAGGTACCAGGATGAAAATAATGGCTGGAAATTAGGTCTCTGGACAAGAACTGAGTGTTGAAAGTAGGTAAAGGGATATACGTGAGAACCTTTCAGTATCTGTATTGCAAATCATAATGCAGAGAGAGAGAGAGAGAGAGAGAGAGAGAGAGAGAGAGAGAGAGAGAGAGATGAAAAGTACTTGCCTTAGAGGCGGGGGTGGTGGGGAGGGCACAGGAGAGCAACTGGGAACGTTGGTGGTGGGAAATGTACACTGGTGAAGGGACCAGTGTTGGAACATTATATGACTGGAACCTACTCAGGAACAACTTTGTAACTGTGTATCTCACTGTGATTCAATTAAAAACATTAATTTAAGAATGTTTAAAATATTTTTTTAAGTTAGTAGGCTAAATACTTGGAAGGAAACTTTAGTGAATAGAAGAGACAGCTGAGAATAAATTATAATCAGTATGTCAAAAAAATTATTTTCTTGACATAGCAGAGTATCCTTTGGGGGCGGGGGGGAGAGGCTTCTCCTAAGGGCGCTCACCCAGGGGCTCCTCCCAGGGATTCTCGGCTAACTAGGCTGGAGGCTCGTCAAGAGGGCCTGAGGATTTGCTGCTGCTCAGGCCCTGCAGTCCGATGAACAACACGGGCCACCCCAGAGATAGCCCAGGGGATGCCATGACACAGCTGGTGTTGCTTAGGGGGCCTTCAAGGCTTCTCCAGACAATGCTCAGGGGACATGTGGTGATGGGGTCAAACCAGGCCCATTACAAGCAGGTATGAGCCTTAACCCCTACGCTATTTCTCCAGCACCCCAGAGAGTAGTCTTATGTGGCTGTAACGGTATCCACTCTAAGTCTGGCATGATACATACTCAATATGTATCTCTGGCCTAATTTAAAACTCCCTAAACTTGATCCCATCTACAAAGTGAGAATACAACAGAGATTTATCAACTAGTACAGAGATTTATGAGAGTTCGAGGACACCGGGTTAATCCTACAATGTCTAAAACTGAACCCAATTAGGGAAAGACGCCAAAATCTCACTATTTTTGGTACAATTTTAATAACAATTTATATTCAATTAGAGGCTTTCTCCAACAACTTTCCGGTGCTGCAACACAAATGGACTGTAATTCCCTATTTTCTCCATTTATAAATGGGCACCTTTATACTAGTACCTACGTACTGGTATTTTTAAGAAGTAAATCCATGTTTGGGGTTAAATCCTATGTCAGGCAAATAGTAAGTATACCACAAATGTTGGCTCTGACTGTTCATTTTTTAGCCCAAATCTCCATACAGAAGTACTTAAATAAGCTCTGGGATCTGTGTCCTGAAAAAAAAATTAAAATAAGAGCAAGATGCTCATTTTTTCTTTTCTTTCTTTTCTTTTCTCTCTCTATTTTGTTTTCTTTTGTTTTGGAGCCATACCTGGCCGTTCTCAAGGCTTATTACTGGCTCTGTGCTCAGGGATGACTCCTGGAAATACTCAGGGGACCATATGTGATGCCAGGAATAGAATCCAGGTTGGCTGTATGCGAGGCAAGTGCCTTCCCTACTGCACTATCTCTCTGGCCCCAGAGAAGCTCAAATTTCCAGTCTTGGATTGTGCGACCCAAATGAAAAACAGTTCCAGTTCTTCCTGTATTTCTCAATTAAATGAAGATATAGCCATCCAAGAGCCAGGGAGATCAGGGGGAAAAAATCATTTGCTTCTCGTGGAGGTGGCAAATGATGGGAGAGAAACTGGGGACTCAGGTGCTGGGAAATGTACACAGGTGGAGGGGAGGGTGCTGGAACACTGTATGACTGAAACCTAACCATGAACAGCTTTGTAAGGGTCTATCTCACAATGATTCTATTAAAAAATCATAAATAAATAGAATTTTTTTGCCTTTTTGGGGGTCACAGCTGGCGATGCATAGGGGTTACTCCTGGCTCATGCACTCAGGAATTACTCCAGGTGGTGCTCAGGAGACCATATGGGATGCTGGGAATCGAACCCAGGTCGGCGGCAGGCAAGGCAAACTCCCTACCCGCTGTGCTATCACTCCAGCCCCAATAATGAAATTTTAAGGAAAAAAATCTGCTTAGTACCGTCTACTTTGCTCAAAGACTGCACGATAACACTGAGAAGTATATTCAATATTGGGTCTGGGGGTGGGGCAGGGAAGGGTGAATTACCTTCTTGAGGTCCAGGAATTGGCTCAGGAACTAAACAAGCACATGCCTGCCTGGAAAGTGTGCAACCCTGGCCAGCCAGATTGTGAGCAACATGGCGATTCACCCCCAAAATCTCTCTAAGTAGAGTGTGTGCAACTGAGTGAGTGTGTGGAGCCCCTGTGAAGTGTTTGTGTGTACAACAGCAGGATGCCAAGTGTGCAACCCCCACTCCCACTCGAAGCACTAGAACGACGGTATACCCTAGTACCCCCCACCAGGCAGCCGCAGCCTCTATCGCTGTCCACCCCCCCTACTGCTCACCCCCCACCATCCCAGTGGCCACGGAGGAAAGGGGCCGGGGGAGAGTCACCTTCGCCCACTCTCAGGGTCGGGGACGCCGAGGTGGAGGTGGCCGCGCGGCGAGGCGTTGACTGCGTGGACGCCGGTCCACTGGCATGGAAGACGTCGTCCACCCCCGGCTGCCCAGCAGGGGCGAAGAGGTCACTCAGCAGTTCCGAGTTGGAGGGTGGTGCAGCGGGCGGGGAGAAGGCCTTGCTCACAGCCGAGCCCTCGAGGCCCAGCAGGTCCACGTCCTCGGGCGGAGGCGGGGGCGCGGCCGGTTCGGGCTGCCTCTTGCCGGCCTTCCTGGCCCCTCCGTGCGGCTTGTCCCCATTGGCGTTGCCGTGCGGGCTGGACAGGGTCAGCAGCTCGTCATCCGACTGCTCGCTCTCCTGCTTCACCAGCGCCGCGTGGTCTTCCTCACCGAAGGATTTCTCCGATTTCTGATCTGAAAGAGGTCAGGAGGCCCACAGAGGTCTTAGTGACTGACTGGCCACAGCCTGGCTGGTGGGCAGGAGAGGGCATGACCCGCTCTCCAGAAACAGAGGGGGCAGGGCCATGAGCTAATTGGCCTGCAGCACCTTACGGGGGACTGGATATGAGGAAACTGCATTTACTTCTTGGAAAAATAGGATGTACCCAGGATGTCTGGTTAGTGTTTGTTGAGTACCTTGTATGTTTTATATTACTTATTTGAGGGCATGAGATGGAATCATTTCTTTCCTTTCTTTTTTTTTTCTTTTTCTTTTTATTTATTTATTTATTTATTTTGCTTTTTGGGTCATCCCTGGTGATGCACAGGGTTTACTCGTGGCTCTGCAATCAGGAATTATCCCCAGCAGTGCTCGGGGGACCATATGGGATGCTGGGAATCGAATGCCGGTAGGCTGCGTGCAAGGCAAACGCCCTACCCGCTGTGCTATCGCTTCAGTCCCCGGAGTCTTTTCTTGATTTCTCTGTGTATCAAGTGGAAAGAGAAATCACAGGGAAGATTCTAGAAGACAACATGCCCATAAACACAGAAAAGATGTAACACAAAATAGCTTAAATGGTTTTTTTTTTTCTTTTTAGGGAGACTGGGGGAGCTTTGGGCCACACCCAAAGGAAATGCCCAGAGGTTACTCTTGGCTATGCACTCAGGAATTACTTTGGGCAATGCTTGAGGAACAACAGAGGATACCGGGGATCAAACCCGGTTGGCTGCATGTAAGTGCCCTACTCACTGTACTATCTCTCCGGGCCCTGGTTTTGTTTTTCAAAAAAAAACATCAGGTGAAGAGTGTTCATGGAGTTGAAAGGAGTGAAGTAATTTCTTAGGACCTGGTTTGAAAATGAACTGAGGTGGGGAGAGAGTGAACTAAGGTTGAATCAGGATGACTTCTAAGTGCTGCTATGCCTTCAGCTACTTTGGGGATGAATCTTCTTTAGAGTAGAGCCATGTACTTAATTGGGGCTGGAGCGATAGCACAGTGGGTAGGGCATTTGCCTTGCACGCAGCCAACATGGCCAACCTGAGTTCGATTCCTCCGCCCCTCTCGGAGAGCCCGGCAAGCTACCGAGAGTATCTCGCCCGCACGGCATAGCCTCGCAAGTTACCCGTGATGTATTCGATATGCCAAACACAGTAACAACAGAGTCTCCAATGGAGACGTTACTGGGCCCGCTCGAGCAAATCAATGATCAACGGGAGGGCCTTTACCTTTTTTACCTTTATGACTAAAAGAAATGCTTGGAAGTACCTTGCCAACAGAGAGAGGAGAAGAAGCCACCTTGCCCGAGCTGCCTGGAGTGATCTGGGGGGAGGTCTGCTGGAGCCTGTCCTGCAAGACAAAAGGCCAGTGAGACACAGGAACTAAGTGCAGGGGAGAAGCAACACAGAGGTGCGGTCCTCAGCACAGAGCCACCGGAGGACTCCTACCTCCCAAGGCCAGCGTATCCTGGTGCTCCTGGTGAGACGAGAAGAGGATGCTGGGGTTGACATCTTTTGTGCAGTAATGTTCCCATGGAGGGGTTAAGTCTACCACTTTGTCATGGGGCTGCAGTTCCACATCCAGAGTCACCTGAAATAGCTGAGGATATTTTTCTGGTACATCACATGCATCCAACTCTGGCCTAGGCAGGGATTTGAAAGAATGAGATCCATGAGAAACAGCAGAATTAGAACACTATTCAGCACAGAAACCATTGTAGGCGGCCATGTTTACTGCATGCGCACACGTGTGTGTGTGTGTGTGTGTGTGTCTATGTGTGTGAGTACGCACACACACTGCTGGGGATTAGACCCGGAGCCTCACACATCCCTGGCTGCCTGAAGGCTAACTTTTAGTCCAGGTCATTCTGAGACACATTGCTAGGGAAAATCAATCTCTAACTGAGTTACTCTGAGTCTCAGTTTCCTCATTTAGATAACAAAAGGGGGGAAATGCCTCCTTATAGGCTACATGAAAAGCGGTCTAGAGAGCAGGCCTGATATCAGAATGCACTGGCATGGCCCAGTCAGTTGTTAAAATACTGGAACAGGCCCAAAGCCACGATCTAGGCCCATAAGCTCTACTCCACCCCCAATCTCACCTACTCCCACCTGCCACCATACACAAAGCCACCACCTTTCATCCCCTAGACCTATACTATAAAACTAAGGGTCCATAGCTGGAGAGAAAGGTCCCCCAAGACACTGCTTAAGAGTTGGCATGTGCCAGGGAAAACAGGGGTTAGGAGGACTGGTCAGTGGTTGAAACTAACCATAAGTGTGTGTGTGTGGGGGGGGGGGGGGTGGAGGGTAGGTAAGATAGAGAAGAGACTGGTATGACAAAAACAGCTGGGAAAGATCATGCTGGACAAGATCTGAGGGTTGAAAGTAGGAAAAGGGATATTCTTGATAACTTTTCAGTATCATGCAAATCACAATGCCCAAAAGGGGGGGGGGGGAGAGAGAGAGAGAGAGAGAGAGAGAGAGAGAGAGAGAGAGAGAGAGAGACTGACAGACAGAGACAGAGACAGAGAGACAGACAGAGAGAGAGAGACATAGAGGCAGGCAGGGAATGAAGCATGTGGGGATGATGGGAGGGAACCTGAGGACACTAGTGCTGGGAAATGTACACTGGTGGAGGGATGGGTGTTGGAATACTGTATGATTGAAATCCAATCATAAACAGCTTTGTAAGGGTCTATCTCATAGTGATTCAAAAAAAAAGTTGGTAAGTGCATTCTCAAGGGCCAATGTTTCAGTATTCCATGGATTAAACGCTGGACACGCAAAAAAGATACACAGGTATACTGGGTTATAGTCTTCTAATACTTGACTCCTGTTTTCTCGGATGGAATTCTAGACCTTACTCTTTGAAGTTCTTGATCCTTTTATTCATTACTGGCAAATCATACCCAACAGAAAGTTCCAAGATGTAACCAGCCTTTGTATGTTTCTAAGTCATGCTTTGTAGTCCCATAGTACAGGATTCTGGGGGTACTGCTCCCATGGCATGGTACCTATGACTTTCAGGCACTGGACACCCAGTATTCCATCGTTGCTTTGACTGGAAAGTTTCCAGTCTAAATAGCACTCACTTGGTAAACTTTAAGACGGTGGTTTCCAGCGGTATGAATCCCGTATGAAACTGAAGCTGGAATATCTGTGTATTGGTCACCTAAAAGAACAGGAGAGAGACACACACGATCAGTGACTAGAGAATCTGGTCAAGATTATCTTGTGGAGTGTCACACTCTTGCAACTGTGTCTACATCTGAATTGAGTCTGGCTGTGGCTGATGAAAGACAGCCCCACCTGGAACTGGCTCAGTTCATTTCCAGCCTCTCTCCTACGAAATCTGGTGCCATTTCCTCATTGGAACATTGCCATACTATCATGCACCCCACTGATCCCTCCAGGATTGTCCTGCTCCACCCTAATCACCTCTCAAAGAGCATGCCTTCCTGGCAGCCTTTCTGGGGCCCCACAAACTAAAACCAATGAGTAAGAGCATCTTATCCTACTGCTCATCTCCTGGAGGAGAGCTGCATGTGGAAATTTCTCCTGCTAGGCTGACCTCCTCAAAGGCAGGAATACAGCTGTTGTTTTGTTTGGGGGTCACACACACTTGGGAAGCTAGGGATAATTAGAGGTTGCTCTGGGTGCCTGGGTCGGGATCAAAACTTGGGTAGCTGCATGCAAAATATGTGACCCAGCCCTTTGAGCCACTCCCCAGACCCAGGGATAGTCTTACACTCGTTAACCCTAAATTCTTGGGCAATGACTAGCAACATACATGCCTTTAGCAAATATTTGATGAATGGAAACATGATTAAAGCATTATTCAAAATATTCCAAGAGTACCAATAATTCAATGCTCAACAACTGATAAAGTGATTCATAAAAATTGGAACAGCCATACCAAGGGATATGATATGATCATATAAAGGAGTGAAGAGCTGAGATAACCTACAATAAGATGAACCTCAAAAGCATTATGCTAAGTAAAAGAGGCCACTAGCAGGAGACCATATATTGTGTGATTCATTAAATGGAGTTTCCAAAATATATACACCATAGGGGGCTGGAGCAATAGCACAGTGGAAGGGCATTTGCCTTACAAGCAGCCAACATGGCCGACTCGAGTTCGATTCCTCTGCCCTTCTCGGAGAGCCCGGCAAGCTACCGAGAGTATCTCGCCCGCACGGCAGAGCCTGGCAAGCTACCCGTGATGTATTCGATATGCTAAAACACAGTAACAACAAGTCTCATGATGGAGACGTTACTGGGCCCGCTCAAGTAAATCGATGAACAACGGGAGGACCGTGACCGTGATACACCCATAGAGTATAAAAGTAGATTAGTAGTTGCCTAGGAAATGGAAGAGGAGGAATGAGCAAAGACAGGTAAAGGGTGCAGGTTTTCTTTGGGGGGTGATGAAATATTCTGGAATGAGAGGTAACAAGCTTTAGGAAAAGAAAACTGCATTTAGTGCTTTTTTCAAAGGTATATTTTATGTTATCACACTACAATTTTGAAAGACTATACAATCACTTGATTGCACATTCTTAATAAAAATATGTTTCCAAACACTGATTAACTAGGATGCAATCAATGCAGCACGTGCTTCGAAAGGGCAGGTTTTGCTAGAAGTTCAGGGCTACCCCCTTTTGGTAATACTGCACTGGAAACTGTGGAAAGTCACAATTTCCCTGAGCCTCATTTTCCTTCCCTATAGAGTAAGGGAGTGGAACGTGAGCAACCTCCAAGGTTCTAATTCTAAAATGCGAAGTCAGCCCAAAGGGATACAGAGAAAAGGCTCTGAAACACTCTGTAATTAAGGGCTGAGAGGAGCTGATGCCATCCCTTCCTGAAACTATACCTTAGCCTGCAACCGGCTCCCGATGGTTGACCTCATGTGGTACATGGAAACCACCACATCTCCTTGCACCGTGATATTCAAGGGAATGAAGATTTTCCCATCTTGAACACGATATTCCCTTTAAACAGAGACAAAAGCACGAAGTGAAAAACAGTCCAACCAGGTAGCATCACACAGGTGCACTTTTCTGTGGCTCCGACACTAAGAACCTGTTTGCCTGGGCCTGGACCCAGAAACCGTTTCTTGAGAAAAATCTGGAGCACAGCCAGTGCCAGGGATGCAAACTGACTCTGCCCAGGGCTGATGTTGGTCTGATACCCTTCTTGCCCCATGATCCCATTTGGACTTCCAATCATCCCATCCTCATCTACACTCTTCTTCCTCAAATACGTATAGCCCTTATGTATTGCCTTTGAACTCCAAAATAATCGTAAAGGCAGAGAAAGTGAGAACCCAAAGGTCAGTGAGATACAGCAATGCCACTTTCCCAAAGGGTCTAATACCCACTCTCAAATTCAGCACATTCTAAGTCACCATCTCACCACACCTTTTGCCACCTCCCACTGGCACCTGTTCTTTATTATGGCTCCTAGGACATCTTTTGTCATATCACCGTAAGGGCGAAACTGACACCATGACAGGAGGCAGAAATGAGAAAAATCAGGTAGACCTCAGGTTTAGTTCCTGGGACTGAAACAGTCCCGGTGTCCCAGCCATGAAACAATGTGTAACTGGCCCACCTGAACCCACCTGGGAAAGTTCCTGGGCTCAGCAAGTGGGTTCAATCAATCAATTCTCACAATCCCCAGAAATTGTCTTTTGTTAACCCTAAAAGAATGAGTAGCTTATGTAACCATAATCTGTTACTGGAAATGATTGCTTAACTATTGACTGACCACTGTTACCTTAGACACTTTCCAAAACACTTTTGTTTGGTAACTAAGATTTTTCTTTAACAATAAGGCATATATTGCTTATGTAACCCTATAGAAACTGCTTGCTGCCTGAAGTTGAGGTCGCTATCAAGAGACCACTCTGTGGGCGATATAGTTGACCACAGTTAACTGGAATAAAACTCCTTCTTCTTTTGCATTATCATGTTTGTTTGTGATTACCATATGGGATGCTGCTTGAGAACCCAAAGTCCCGGGCTTAACAACCACCACAGCCTCCCTTGATTTAGCAACACTTTTCTATGATGACCAGAGATGCTGAACACTCCTTTTAAAAATAGAAATCACTTCAAAGTAAGGTGTCTTCATGGGAAGGAAACGATACATTGACCTGGTTAAGTGTCAAGACTTACTTCATTCGCTCGAAATCCGTGCAAGTTGTATAGATTTTGGTTTCTCCTATCAGTACATCACAGTAAGGGCGACATCCATTTCTCTGTTTGTTAAAAAAGGGGATTGGACTGACAGTGATGGACTTAATGGTGAGAGGCTTGAAGTGAGGGCGGTAGGGCTTATCAGCTAGCAGGTCACACATATAGCCCAGGTATCTGAAACAGAAGTGTGCCATTCAATCAGTGCTCATTTCACGTATAGGAAGAAAAAAAAAAATCAAGCCCTGCTGTGAAGTTTGCTCTTGACAATGATTTTCATGACACAAATTTTACTGTTAACTTTTTAAGTATAAACCAACAAAAATTATGCAGCCAATAATTAAGAAAGCTTTGTATCTACTGACTGCACTTTTCTACAAAATGATAATGGGTTTTTTTTCATGAGGATGTTTATTGGAGTTTTATATTAGTTTTATATTAGCTCAACACTTGAGCTTCTATTCATATCCAGCAAATTAATTTTACAGCTAAGCACTGGCTTTACATTTTTTCCAAAATTTATTACTTAGAAGTATTTCTCCCGAAAGAGTAAGGAGATACAATTTGAAGGGGGTGGAGGGAAGGGAAGAAATCATAACCAAGGAGAAAGTTAGTATTTGGTTACCTTTGACAATGTGTTTTCTTTTTTGGTAGATGGGGGATTCAGGCCATACCCAGCAGTGCCCAGGGTGTACTCCTGGTTCTGTGCTCAGAGGACTATATGTGATGACAAAGATCAAACTAGATCTGCTGCATGCATGACTAATATCCTAGCCTCTATACTATCTCTAGTTTTCTTAAGTACATGATGCAAATTGCCCCCAGTCTGTGCCACCCCTTGAAGCTCACTGGATTTACCTCCGGTGGGACGGCGAAAGTCCGATTCCTGGTCGCTTTGCATATAGCAATCGAACTGCTGGGCCAGGAGTAGAGTAGAGATTACAGAAAATGAACATAGCACCAACCAGAATTGACGATGCTGCCCGCCCGTCCTGCCAAAGAAAATGCGCAAACATAATACAATCAGTCCCTTCCCCTTCTGAGCGGTGGTGGTGGTATTGGCAAGTAAATGGGAGAGAAGGAGGCGGTAGAGGGTGATGGACAAGAAGTATATCCTCAACCTGGAAAAGCTTTCAGTTAAAAGTTGTTTGAGGGGCTGGACCAATAGCCCAGTGGGTAGGGCGTTTGCCTTGCACGTGGTCAACCCGAGTTCAATTCCCAGCATCCCATATGGTCCCCTGAGAACCACCAAGAGTAATTCCTGAGTGCACAAGGCAGGAGAAACCCCCGTGCATTGCCAGATGTGACCCAAAAAGCAAAAAAAAAAAAAAATTGGGATTGCATGCAGGCATATGGGAGGTGCTGGGGATCAAAGTCTTTTCACCAGCTTCGTATTTGCAAGATTCTACCACTGACCCATCCACACGCCTCCTCTATGATACTTAATGTTCTGTAACAATTGGACAGGATTAAAAGGCATCCAGAGATCTGCTCAAGAAAATGACTTCTGGGTGTGTCCAAAGGCATTTATAAGAGATCAGCATGTGAATCAGTAAAGAGATCCTCATCAAAGCAAGTAGAGTTGAGGATCAAACAGAACAGAATGGAAAAGGAAGGACTGATTCTCTCCTCTCTCTCTGCTAGGGCTGAGACATCCACCATCTCCCCTGGGCCACTGACATGACTGGATCTTGGGTCTTTGGACTCCAGGACCCCGGAGTCTTTGAACTTGGACTAAACACTGTCATTAGCTTTTTGAAGGTCATTAGCTTTTTGAAGGTCTTTGTAAGAGCATGATGCTAGTATTTCTTATCCTTTCTAACTACATATGGCAATTTTCCTTTTTTGTGGTTTGGTTTTGGTTTGGGACCACACCTAGCAATGCTCAGGGGCTATTCCTTGACTTTGTGCTCAGGGATCACTATTGGTGGTGCTCAGGAGACCATATGGGATGCCGAGGATAGAATCTGAGTAAGCTGCAGGCAAAGCAAGCGCCCTGGGAGGCTGGAGGGATGATAGCACAGCAGGTAGGGTGTTTGCCTTGCGTGCGGCTGACCTGGGTTCGATTTCCAGCATCCCATATGGTCCCCTGAACACTGCCAGGGGTAATTCCTGAGTACAGAGCCAGGAGTAACCCCTGTGCATCACCGGGTGTGACCTAAAGAAAAAAAAAGTAAGTGCCCTGTTCTCTGGCCTCAATATAAGGTAATTTCTATACTAAATCTTTTCCAATATCTATAGATAGATAATATAGATATCCAGACAGACAGACAGACAGACAGACAGACAGACAGATAGATATCCTTTGGTTCTGTTTCTGGAGAACCCAAATTCCGACTGCCTTTCACTCCTCCTCATTTGACATTCCTAAGAGGTAACGTCATGTGATTTAACTCCTCTGAACAGATTCCAGTCTTCATAAAAATCTTTTCTTTTTATTGAGGTAACAATGGTATGCAAGACTACTCAATGGTATAATTACATGCCTCTCACTCAGTAAGCATATTCCTCTGCCACCACACATTAGATGCTGTCTACTCTTCAACTTTTTCCCACTTTAGTTACCTCAGTTCTGAGTCTGAGTTCAGGGTTTGTTTTCATTTGCCGTTGTTTCCTTGCTTTGATGATTTATATCCTACATCTGAGTGAGATTATCTGGTACTTGTCTTTCTCATTCTGATTTATTTCACTTGGCATGACCCCCTCAAGTTCCAACCAGGCTGATGCAAAAGTCAAGAGTTCATCTTTTCTCATAGTTTTCTCATATATTCATTGCCCCTGTGTATACAGACATCGTATTTATCAATCCCTCTATCTTTGATATTCAGGGGTTGTTTCCATTTTGTTGACTATTTAAAATAGTACTGCAATGAATATAAGGTGCATATATCATTACAAATTGGAGTTCTGTGTTCTTAGATATTTAGGAGCAGAATTACTTGGTGATATGGTAAATTTATTTTTAATATTTTGAGAAATCTCCATACTGTCTTCCACAGCAGCTGAACCAATTTACATTCTCATTAGTTGTGTATGAGTTTCCCTTTTTCTCTACACATCCACCATATTATGTCGGGAATCAAACTCAAGGTCTCTTGCAAGATAAGTACTGAAACTGAGTCACATCCCTATTTTTCTCTTGCTGACTCGAGTCCCTGGAGACCTCATGGAGGTTAGTATCATGGAGAGCTTTGTCTCTATTTTCTTCAATGTGATTTTATGGTTTCAGCTAGAACAGCCAGGTCTTGAACCCATTTTAGGTGAACTTTTATACATGATGTGCAAGAGCGATAGTTTCAGTCAACTGCAGATGGCAGTTTTCCCAAAATCACTTATTGAAGAGACTTTCCTTTCTCCATAACTGTTCAAGCCCTTTATCATAAATGAATTGTCCATATACTAAAGAACTTAATTCTGCTCTCTCAATTCTGTTGTGTTCGTATGTGTCTATTTTTATACCTGTACCACACTTCTTTAAAAATGTCACTAAAATTTTTAATTTTTATTTAGGAAAATCCTGGCTGTGCTTAGGTATCACTTCCTGGCAGTGCTCAAAAGACCACATGCAGTGCCATGGATCCAATCAGTCATATCCAAGGCAAGTACTTTTACCCCTTGTACTGTCTCTCTGGCCCTGTGATTGGAATTTTGATAGGAATTGCTCTTGAGTCAGTAAAGTACTCTGCTTTTGATATAAGGTAATACTGGCCTCATACAAAATATTGGGAAGATGAGTGGCCGAGAACAGATGACTGGTTAAAGAAACTCCGGTACATCTATACTATGTACAATGGAGTACTATGTACTATGCAGCTGTTAGAAAAGATGAAGTCATGAAATTTACATACAAGTGGTACTACATGGAAAATATCATGCTAAGTGAAATGAATCAGAAAGAGACGGACAGACATAGAAAGATTGCATTCATCTGGGGAATATAGAGTAACAAAATAGGAGAGTAACATCCCAGAATAGTCGAGTAAATTTACAGGAGGTTTACTCCATGGCTTGAAGGCCAGCCGCACATGCTAAGAGAAAAGGCAGCTCAGATAGAGAAGGGAACACCAAGTAAAGGGCGTTGGGAGGATCCTCCCAGGATGGGATATGCATGCTGAAAGTAGACTATAGACCAAACATGTTTGCCACTCAATGCCTCTTTTGCAAACCTCAGCAACCAAAAGGAGAGAGAGAACAAAAGGGAATGCCCTGCCACAGAAGCGGAATGGGATGGGGGTATGTGAGGGGTGGGAGGGTTACTGGGATTATTAGTGGTGGAGAATGGGCACTGGCAGAGGGATGGGTACTTGATCATTGTATGACTGAAACCCAAATACAAAAACTTGTAAGGTCAACAACTGTACCACATAGTGTTTCACTAGTAAAAAAAACTTTTTTAAAAATATTTTTTCTTTAAAAAAAATATGTTAGAAAGAATTCCCTTTTCTTCCATTTTTAGGTAGAGCTTGATAAGAACAGGTCATAGGTCATCTTTAAAGATTTGGCAGAACTCACTAGTGAAACCATCTGGCCCTGGGTTTTCATTTGGGGGTCTTGACTATTGGTTTCCTTTCCTTACTGATAATTGGTCTGTTTAAGTTTTCTATTTCCTCCTGATTCAGTCTTGGGAGATTTAAAGGTTCGAAGAATTTGTCTATTTCTTTTCGGTTCTACAACTAGACTTGGCCTAAATTGTTCTAGTAGTCTCCTATGTATGATCTCTTATATTTTTACACCTTTTGTAATTCCTTTGTTTTCTGATACCATTTATTGGGGTTTTATCTTTCTTATTAGGCCTAGTTAAGAGTTTGTTGATTCCTTTCAAGAACCAACTCCTATTTTCACTGATCCTTTAAAGTATCTTTTTTTATTGTCTTTTTTTTTTTTCTTTCTGGGTCACACCCAGCGATGCACAGGGGTTACTCCTGGCTCTGCACTCAGGAATTACCCCTGGTGGTGCTCAGGGGACCATATGAGATGCTGGGAATCGAACCTGGGTCAGCTGCGTGCAGGGGAAACACCTACTTGCTGTGCTATTGCTCCAGCCCCCTAAAGTATCTTTTTAAATTCTATTTTGTTTAATTTTGTTCTTTGAGTTTCATTTTTTCCTTTCTTCACTACTTTAGGTTATGAGATTGTTTCTCTGTGGTTCTTCTTGCTTCATTATATGCTACTTTGAACTTCCCTTTTATATTTTTTTTTGTTGCATTCCTTGTGTCCCAATAGTTCATTTGCTTCCACGAATTTTATTTCCTCTTTAACATAATAATTATTCAAAATCACTCTATTTGGTTTCTATATACTGAGGGTTTTTTTTCCCCAGATTTCTTTTTTTATTGCTAAGTTCTACTATTATAGCATGGAGACTCAAAAAGATAAGGCCAAAAAGATACTTAACATAATTTAAATTTCCATGATTTACTTAATGCTTGTTTTATATCCTAACATGCTATTTATCCTCAGGAATATTTCGTCTGCACTTGGGAAGAATGCATTCATCTTCTGAAGGGTGGAAACCCAGGAAATGTCTTTTAAGCCCATCTGGTCCAACCCATTTAAGACTGTTGTTTCTATGTTCATTTCCTGTTTAATTTGTCCATGGATGAGATCTGGATATTAAAATCCCTTCTGCTATCACTTGCTGTTGATGCCTCTCTTCACGTCTGTTAATAGCTGTTGCGTACATGTTGATTTTCTTTCATTTAATGTATATATGTTAATCAGTGCTGACCCCTTTAAATGGATTGATTCTTTACTCATAATTTAATGTCTGTTCTTGTCTCTTGTCAGAAACAATTTTTTTTCTTTTTTTTCTTTTTGGGTCACACCTGGCAATGCACAGGGGTCACTCCTGGTTCTGCACTCAGAATTACTCCTGGTGATGCCCAGGAGACCATATGGGATGCTGGGAATCGAACCCGGGTCAGCCGGGTGAAAGGCAAACACCCTACCCGCTGTGCTATCGCTCCAGCCCCCAGAAACAATTTTAAATGTGCTTCCCAGAGGTGAAATACAAGACAAGAGATACATTTCTCTCTGGCTAAACTAAAGAGAAAATAGTATCTTCCTTAGTCTGGACATTATGCTTTAATTAGCATGACTGAAGGTCAAATTGGCGCGAATATGAACCAAATCATTTTGTAAGATCTTATTGACTTTTCTATCCATTGAGATTCTCAGCACTTTTTCATATGATTTGTTACAGTAATAAAGCAAATAATGTATTTAGAATAGGGATTCAGGACTTCACAAATCTGTAAAACTTTTTATATCCAATTTATTATATAATCCTCCCACTCTGAATAATTGATGAACTTGATTTTTACATTTTCATTAGTTGATTAAAAAAGTGCAACCAAAGGCCAATTCTTCTTGGGATGATGCCACGATTAGTCATCTATCTCTGGAAGCACATATTCAACCACAATTAAACCTTACATATAACAACCTAGCCCAAATTTTCATCTTGATGACAAGAAACTGGAAAATATCTTGTAGGAATCCAACAATCTAACTCTATGATTTGTTAGTCTTATTGCAAATACTTGGTTGGTTTTGTATGTGAGTTTATCAAGAACTCCTCTTTTCTAAGAGCTTAAAATTTTCTGTGCAAATATTTACTTAGAAAATTTGCCTTTTCCCCCTTATACTCAGAGACTAGAACTTTCCAGAATTAATCTGCTGTGTCTTTTGAAAAAAAAAAAATCTTCTCTACTTGCCTGGCCCCACTCCTTTATGTCTCCTCCTATTTCATCAAGGAGTCGTTAATGCTTTCAGCATTCTATCACATAATTAGTCTAGAGTACAGATTATTTTTAAGTGTTATGAGGCTGTTTTATGATCACTACCTACCAACTTTGTCTTAATTATCATTGTTACTTTTTACCTCGACACTCATTCACCATAAAAGAAATAGAATTAGAGTTGCAATTGGGCTGAGTGATAGTACGAGTGATTGAACTGAGCAATAGTACGGCGGGTAGGGTGTTTGCCTTGCAAGCAGTTGACCTGGGTTCGGTCCCTGGCATCCTATATGGTCCCCAGAGCACTGCCAGGAGTAATTCCTAACTGCAGAGCCAGGAATAACCCCTGAGCATCGCTGGATGTGACCCAAAATAAAAAAAACAACAAATTTTTTTTCTTTAAGTAAACTTTCTTTTAAAAAAATAATAAAAAACAAGAGTTACAATTATCAAATATGCCTTAAACATTTGTCATTATTATCCTTATTCCAAGGAGAACATTTGTTTGTTTTTGAGCCACACCTGATGGTATTCAGGACTTACTCCTGATTCTGTGCTCAGGGATCACTCCTGTCTGTGCTCTGGGGACATATGTGAAGCCAGGAATTGAACCCAGGTTAATCACCTGCAAGACAAGTGTCTTACACATTGTACCATCTTCCCAGCAACAGTTTTAAAATATTTTTTCTCAATCTTAATTATTTTAGAATTTGAACTTCCCCATATCATTTTTTTAATGTTGATGCTGTATTATGGGCCATAACCAACATGCTGGGGTAGGAAGCTACTCAAGCCTCAGTGCTCAGACACTGCTCCCAGCAGGACACAGAGAGCCAGGTGGTGCCAGGCATTTAGGTGAATTCTACAATTTGTCTATTATAGTGGTATGATGAACACATCTGTGCAAATACTCATTCAAATTAATGTTTCCACGTTTGTTAGAAAAATGCAGGATCATATTACAGGATCATCTAGCATCACCATCTTAATTTCTCCTACAGAACAAACGCCCATCCCATTTTCTCAGAGGCAATACCCATTTAAATTCTCACTGACAGCAACCCATGGTCCCTTTTTCTCTATATCATACCAACATTTGTTGCTTCCAATCTTTCCAATATAGGCCATTCTCAACAGCAGCCCTTTATTTCATTTTGACCCAAATAGAGAAAGTAAGAAAAGATATTTCAATGTGTCTCTGTCAATTTTCTGTTAATGACATTTTTGCCTATATATCCATAGCTCCTGTTTTGCGCTCTTTTATAATGCTCAGTGTAATTTAGAGGCTTTGAATTTGTGGGGTGCATAGCTATCTGCCTTTTCTAATAATACTCATCTGGAAGGCAGAATAATAAATTCCTCCCTCGTTTTTTCTATTCTTCACATCCCCAAACTCAAAGGTACGACAAATGGTTATTTCACAAAAATATTACTCTCATAGATAGGAAGAGCCTTATTTGACCACATGAAACAAAACCAACTCAAATGACAGCCACCCAAACAACAAAGGTTACTTACCAAGCAATGGACAACACAGACGTTTTTGGGATTCTGTAGTAGCCAGTTATACATATTACGACATACTGCAAAGAGGTTGTGCAGGCTCGGGGCCTGCCGAATGGGCCAGCTGCATTCTGAGACCTGAAGGCACAGTCAAAGGAAAGAAATCCCCTTAATGATTTCTCCAAATGCAAGTATAAGGCCAACAACTTCTGCAAGTATTACTTCTCCTCTTTCAGTATCATCAGGAAAGTTGGGCATAGTGTCCAAGCAAGGAGTCACCAAACTGAGTAACTTTTATTGTGGTTTTGGTTTTCAGGTCACACCCAGTGGTGCTCAGGGCTTACTCCTGGCTCAGTGCTCAGTGATCACTCCTGGTGGGGCTCAGAGGATCATACATCATGTCAGGGAATGAACTGGAACTAGCCACATGCAAGGCAAATGCCTTTCCTACTCTATTATCTCTCTGGCCCTTCCATTAACTTTCTAATTAAAAAATTCTTTCTTGGTTGAGGCATGGAAACATATTTTGAAATACATTTTAAATTCAACTAAATTACATACCTTGGTTTAATTTTTTTTCATTTTGTGAGGTTATACTGAATTCGGTATCAACTAAAAATTGAAAATGTTTGGGGCTGCTTAACTGTAGAATTATTTTATCATTCCCCTACTTTCCCTAATTTTATCCCATATCTCATGATAATATGAAAACAGTGATGAGACAAAAGTTGTACTAAAAATACTTGTTTGGGGCTCTTATTGGTAAGCCCCCCCACGCTCTCTCCTCCCAAAATTTAAGCTTTCTTTTAATAAAGGGATTCACAATTTCAGGGGGATAACCTTAACACAAATATTCAATTAGCACAGTATAAATATTGACTGTGTTACCAAATGTCTGTCTGCTTGTTGCTTATAAGAATCATGTAAGATGGATGTGAACATGGTTCCCACTTTACAGATGAGAAAACAGAGTATCAGAGATTATCTTATCTGAACTCTCACTGATGGCTAGTACTAGCACTTTAACCTACTTCATCTGAGTATAAATCATTGCCACATAGCAGTAAACTGGTCGTGATTATCGGTTTCCTCAAACTACTAGGCCTAAGTTAAAATTGATTAGCTATTTAGTAATTTAATTAAAAAAAAGAAGCCTACCAGGCAAACTTTGCTACTTCTTTAAGCCTTTCCTCCTTCGTAGAATATGGAGAATGGTCTCTATCTACCCAAGAGAACATGGTAATTACAAGAGAATAAGGTCAAGAGCTAAGTTAATAACTGACACAGATAACGTGATACAAATGTTTGATATTATTCTTTTTATCAGGTGACTGCCACTTTTTATCTGGTCAGACAGAGCTAACTATATTGGCAGGGAAGAGGGAGGGGTCAATGAATGAAATCCTGCATGGTAAGAGTATAGATGGATGGTTGAATCATTTAAGTCCTAGTTGTTGGAAGGCATAAGACAAGAGTGAGTCTTAGATTTTTGTCAAAGAACTGTCAAGATTGAGGATGAATGTAGATGGCTTATGATTAAAACCAAGGAAGTCCAGTAAGGGGTAGTTGTGGGCTGGATTAGATAAGTGGAAGTAGATACAAAAAGATGATGGATTCAGGGGTCAGAACAATAGTGCACTGGTTAGGGCGCCTGCCTTGCATTCAGCCAACCCAGGTTCGATCCCCAGCATCCCATGTGGACCCCTAGTATGGCTAGGAATACATTCATGAGTGCAGGCCAGGAGTGACCCCTGAGCACCACTGGGTGTGCTGCCCCTCTCCAAAAAAAATATGAGGGGATCAAAAAATAGAGAGGAAGTAAAATATTGGCAAACAAAACTCAGTGATCGATCACAGGACGGTGAGGAGAGCGAGCAGAGGCACCTAGTTGAGAGAGCCAGATGGATGGCTCAAGTTTCCAGCTGGAGGAAAGAGAAGGAGATGGTACTAGCCGCTGAAGCAGGAAATTCTCCAGCACAGGTTTTAGGTAGATGGAGAGCGTCACGAACGCCAACACTACTGGCTCCAGAGACCTCTAAAATCCTAATGGCTAACAGTAGACATAAAGGTAAGAGCAGTTGGTTTTGTTCACCCTTTTAGGTACCCAGATAGTAAGTAGTTAAAATATAAACAGGAAGTGCCATAATATCTCTGAAGAACGGCTAGAAGCAAAGGCCAGGAATTTCTCTGAATGCCAAGAAAGGCCATTTTTTTGGGCTGGTTTGTAATTTTTTTTTTTTTAACAAGATGATTGTGAGGTAGTAACCGGGATCCTTCCAAGTTAGGCATTTCCCTATGCCTTTGGGAATTACAGAGGTGCTCTGCTAAGCTGGGACGCCTCCCTCACTTCTAAGCAATCCCGGTGACCTGCAAGTGGGCTCCTGTCGAGTCAAACTCCCTCACAGCTTACCTTTTATCTCAATATGATCCAGAACTGCTCCTATTCCCCACCCCCACATAAATTCATCATTTCCAAGGAAGCAAAGTGATATATTGATTTTTTTCAAGTAATCAGGAAGATAAATTTTGCTATCAGAGAAATTACAAAATCTATACTTGTACAAAATTAAAAATTCTATACTGCTGCCTATCTGTAATCTTCTTCCCCCTCCCTGATCCCTCGGGTAAATTCCTATTTGCTCTTTAAAATCTAAGTGTGAGGGCTGGAGCGATAGCACAGTGGGTAGGGCGATTGCCTTGCACGTGGCCAACCCGTGTTCGATTCACAGCATCCCACATGGTCCCTGAGCACCGCCAGGAGTAATTCCTGAGTGCAGAGCCAGGAGTAACCCCTGTGCATCGCCGGGTGTGACCCAAAAAGCAAAAATAAAATAAAATAAAATCCAAGTGTGGGGGCCAGAGAGATAGCACATTAGGGAGGGCGTTTGCCTTGCACGTGGCCAACCTGAGTTTGATCCCCTGGATCCCATATGGTTCACCCATGTACCGCCAGGAGTAATGCCTGAGTGCAGAGCCAAGAATAACCCCTGAGCACTGCCGGGTGTAACCCCCAGCCCTAAATAAATAAATAAATAAATAAATAAAATCCAAATGTGCTCTTGATTCTAACACCCAGGGAAGAAATACTCAGTTTACTTTGTCATCCTTATACGCATACCTTTGCTTATTTTCATCCTTTTCCATCCATTACCGCTTTCGTGGAGAGGAACGTGGTAAGCCCACCGGCTGGGTCTTATTAACCCCAGGCAAGTGATGAACCTCTCCCAGCCTCCATTTCCTTATGTGTAAAGTGAGAACAGGTAGGAGAGGAGCGTTGTGAGAATTCCTCACAGCATGAGTGTGGTCAGAACTGCTGAGCTAGGTTCAAATGAACTGCCTGGGCCTGTCTCCCACCGCAGATGCTAAACTTAGACAGAAGACAGACCTTGAGTGGTTTATGCACCTGAAGTTCAGGTTCCATCTGAGGATCAGGAGCTCAGGAGGGTATTTGCTGAATGAATCCAGAAGAGCAAGGAAAAATGAAGCACCTTCACTTAAGCCAGTCTTCTCAGACCAAGATCTGCTTCCATGTGCATTATTTGACAGGAGGGACCAAGTGAATTCAGTTTTGTTTTGCCTACGCCCTTGAAACCATGAAGAAGTGTGGGGAATCTGCTTTCCTAGGCAGTATATTTAAACTATGTAGAACCTGATGTCACCCATACCAATGCTCAACGTCAGTTATTTGTTATGAGTATCAGCTAAAAGTTGCCTAAACTGTGTTTAGCACAATACACTAATAGCTCCAGAAGCATTAAGTCAATCAAGGAAATAATATTAATTTAAAGAACTCCGTAATTACATATTTACTTGATATCTAATTAGGCACCATTAGCAAAGATACCATTAGAATTTTGTTTTTGAAGCCTGTGCTCCTGTCTAAAGGAGCAAAAACATATAAACATTAAGGCAAACACAAGAGCAAAGTAAAATTTTAAAAGGAGATTTAATCACTGCAGGCTATTTTTATACCTCTCTGGGGCTTGCGGCTTCGTATTATCGGAGGCACAATCTTCAAGCCCCTCCCCCATGCTGGCTTCAGTCTCTGGAACCTGCCAGCACCCACTGAGCACTGGAGGTGATAAGGGAGGGGAGGCCATATGGATCTAAGATTGCCTTGATAATGCCCAGCAGGAGGAGAGGTCAAGACAGGGAGTAAAGAAAGGTAAGTAAGAGGTCAAGACAGGGAATAAAGGAAGGTAAGTAAGGATGGGAGGTGCAAGGTAGAGGGAAGACTTAGGAGACATTTCCAGTGTTTTAAGTAGCACTGTAGCACTGTCCTCCCGCCGTTCATCGATTTGCTCGAGCGGGCCCAGTAACGTCTTCATTGTGAGACTTGTTGTTACTGTGTTTGGCATATCAAATACGTCACAGGTAGCTTGCCAGGCTTTGCCATGCGGGCGAGATACTCTTGGTAACTTGCCGGGCTCTCTGAGGGGGCAGAGGAATCGAAATAGGGTGGGCCAGGTGGGTCGCGTGCAAGGCAGATGCCCTACCACTGTGCTATCACTCCAGCCACTGGAGTGTTCTAACAATCTGCCACTATTTGGAGGAGGTTCAGGCTATTTCAAGCAATCATTTACTATGGCATTATATTATTATCAATGTCAGAGTAAGTTACAGCCACCACTTACTGAGATTCTAGTCTATTGGAAGCTATCAATTTTCCACCCACAGAAAATTTTGGAGATGATTTTTGGAGGAGCGCTTATTTTCTAATTCCTACTTTGCATAAGAAAAAAACTGAGTTTCAGATAAGGTGAACTGACTTTCCCATGAGGAGAAATAGCTGAGAGGTGAGCCTGGGTGATTTTTTTAAAGTTGAAAATTGGTGTACTATGATAGAAAGTTTTATCCACCATTTTTGTTGAGTTTTGAGGGCCACACCCGGCAGTGCTCAGGGCTGATCCCAGCTCTATGCTCGGAGCGTCACTCCTGGTGGTGTCAGGGATCAAACAAAAGCATGCACTCAAGTCCTTTTTAGATTATCTCTCCAGCCCTCAATTTTCCTTCACAAAAAAAAAAATCAGCCTAATACTTTATCACACTGTCTGATGATTGGTTACTGCTCTCATTCCAGTTACAATTGTGGGGTTGGTTGTGTCTTCACAGGGTGGCTATGTTGGGCCATGATTAAGAAACTAAACTCAATTCACAGAAGGCTGCAGAACTAGAAATGAGTCTTGCCATTCTTGTGGAATCCAAGCCAGAAGTGGGGTCCCTCCCCCAATTTCTCTTGCCCTTACTCTCAACATGGTACACAGGGTCAGAAGAAAAGTAAACTGTAAATTCTCTGCTCTTTGGCCAATCCCCCTCACTGGTCAGAAAAGGAAAGCAGAAGCCCCTAAAACTGTTGGACCCCCTTTGGATGAGCTCTGGGAGGCAAGGGAAGAATGGATCTCCTTTAAGAAGCCCGAGAGATCATACATTTTCCAAGCATCAAGTTGTAGCCAAAGGGTCAAAGGGGAAGAGGTCTTCTAAGATTGTGTGGTCCTCGTTCCTGTTTCCCATCCCCCGCAGCTTCTCTCAGTGTCTGTATTGCAAACTATAATGCCCAAAAGTAGAGAGAGAGTATGGAGAATATTGTCTGCCATGGAGGCGGGGGAAGGGGGGTATACGGGGAGACTGGTGGTGGGGAATGTGCATTGGTGGAGGGATGGGTGTTTGATCATTGTGTGATTGTAACCCAAACATGAAAACTTGTAACTCTCTCATGGTGATTCAATAAAATTAAAAAAAAAAAAACTGTGTGGTCCTGAAACAATAAAAATGGAAGCAAGAACCAGCTGCCTTTGGTCTTCCTCTGCTACAAAGTGGGATGCTTCCACAGACTTCCCTTCCCTGATGGACAGGCAGAGAGGGCGTGGCACCAGGAGAGCATGAAATGGAGTGTGAGAGCTTCTGGGATTGGCTCAGTGTCCTGGATCTTCCTCCTGTTTTCATGACCTGCCAACAGCGCCACCCCTAGTGTGAAAAACAGTGGTTCCCAATGTTCTTGAACAAAGCAATGGTCTTTCTGTGCAGTAACAGAGCCAGTGTAGACATCCATCTACACTGGCCAAGAGCTAGGGAGTGGGGTGATTCAAACGCATGGAGAAGAGAGGAGGATGAAGAGGCGGGCAGAGGCCCCAAAGCCTTCTAAGGCACAGTCCATAGTCCAGAGAAGAAAGAAACCTACTCTTTCCCCAGATGGCGCTCCCAGGGGCTTTGGGTGCCACCCAGACTGTCCATCACTCAGGTTCTGTGGCGAGTATCATACCTCTTCTTGGGTCTTTTCTCCAGTGAGGTCTACCTAAGCATGTCTTAAGAACAAGATTCAAATATTAGGGGCTAGAGCCATAGTACAGAGGGGAGGGCATTTGCCTTGCACACAGCCGACTTGGGTTCGATCCCCAGCACCCCATACGGTTCCCTGTACACTGCCAGGAGTAATTTCTGAGTGCAGAGCCAGGAGTAACCCCTGATCATTGCTGGTGTGACCCAAAAAGAAAAAAATTTAAAAAGAATCAAATATTGGCTGCATGTCTTTGATGTTTAACAATTCTTGCTACTTTTATTCTTCTGAGAGGCATTTGCAAACCATGCCAGGCACTGTTCATGGCAGCAAATAATAAAATCAACATGCTTATTGCTGGCCCCAGCAAGGACGAGCAACCCAGCCAGGGCTGATGCTTAATATTCAGCTCCTGCTCGGCTCGTTCAAACTGGTCACAAAATTCGCAGTTACGCTAATAGATGCCTTTGTTCAGACATCTTTACAGAGATGGCTTTCTAAAGAGGCATCTTCCGACATATGAATACTTGTATAATGATATTAAATCATTTGCTTTACTTTCAAAGGGAAATTTTCCAGACTATCACAGACCTTTTTGTGTCCAAATAAAGCTTTTTATGAAATATTGTGCAGGATGTGCCGCAGGCCTTCGGTTATGAAAAGGACGGCCCTGACCGGGTCACCAACCCAGAGCCAGCCACTCAGATTTTCATCTGAGTTCGAAACGGACTGCCTACCAAGCCACTGGCTCTGAATGAAGTGACAGATGGAATAGGAACTGAAAAGGCAGTTAATGACCGGGCATGTGAAGGAGATGGATTCGAGGAGATGCTTTACAGGCAAGAGATGGTTCAACGGGCAACCTCCAGTGGGAAGAACCTGCCCCCCACCCCCAAAACCATGACTGGAATAGTTCCTGAGAACTGCCAGGTGGGTCCCCCATAAAAACAAAACTAATCTGCAAAGTTGAAAGCAACTTAGATCAAGCTAAGTCATAAAGGCCACTGATCCACTCCCAAGTGAGAGCACTGGGACGCCCACTTGCTTAACCTGGAAACACTCTGAGAAAAGAGGTTTCCTAGCAAAAGTCCCGGGCTTAAGGGCGCATACAGGGAGGCGTCCTGTGCTTTATACGCATCCGCACACTGAGGCCAGAGCTCATCAATGGCACCTGGAGCACAATGTGTTCTGACCTCAAAGCCCAGCACAGACACAGGCCGACAGGGTATACATCCTGCATACTTCAAATCCAGTCACACGTCAAAAGGGTCAAACCTGCAGGAAACCCTTTCTCCTGAATGGCCCAGGTGTCAAGGCAGATGCGATCGTATCAGAAGGCGAGGCTGAAATATTCTAAGATGTTCTTGAGGAGAGAAGACGCTCGATCATGGGGAATAAATCAAGACTTTGGAAGGCAGAAGTACCATGCTCTGGGTCATATTCAAACCTAAGACCAACTCTCTACTCCTTCCTTTGCTGCATAAAAAATGCAGAATCCAATCCATCTTTTTCATAGAACACCATCAGCTCAGGGGAATGGTTGAAAACACAAGGGTCAGAGCACCCAGGACTTAAAATAGTCTGTGGCTGGCTCCCTGGGCTCTTAGAGCCTCTTCCTCCATCTACTCCAGAGGACAGCTGAGAGAATGAAGTGAGGATGTGTGTGCAAAGTTCTCACCACCCAGGGAAATGCACACAAAGTGCTGGCCGCTGTCCTAGCATGATTCTAACGAAACCTGAAGCGTAGACAGTGAACATGTTCATCCTGCCATCTCATATCAGGAAGCTGGTTTCCATTAAACACTGCTATGTCTGTCTGGGTCCAGCCACACAGTGGGTTCCAACGCTGGAGCAGCAGGGGAGGGGTGAAAGGCAGGCATCTCAGAGCCGCCTGCAGCTGGACCCAGCCCCAGCCACTCCGTAACACATCCTCACCACCAAGCAAACCGGCCCTCAAATGCAGGAAATGGAATTCCATGGACCAATTTTCCCACCCGGTGTAAGACCGCAGACCTAGAATCCTTACCCTGCTGTGGAACTTGGCGGTTCGATAGGACTTGGGTGACAGATTATACACCGTGTAGTGGTCAAGGTGTCTGGAATCCAAGAAGCTGCGAATGTCATCCACCTGGTTCCTGAATCCTATGTCAACGGTGTCCAGAGGAAAGGACATCACTGGGGGTGGGAGACACACAGGGGAAAATAAAGCAAGTTAAAGACGTCTGTGGTCTCATGAAGGGCTGTAAGCAAAGGCTGAACTGCGGAGCCACTGCAAAAGCCCCAGAGACTTACCGATAATTCTGGAGGTCACGTAAGTGAAGTCTAAGTCTCCCTTGGTGTAGCTAAAAGCAAGAGGAGAACGGAGACTTGTTAAGAGGATCACAAAATGCCAAGATCTCTCTCTCTCCCCTAGGGGAACAGACAGCACTGACAATAACAAGCACTTGGCCTTGAGCACGAAGCCTATTAACAAACAGTGGGAGGGAGTAGGAAGTGGGATGTGAAGATGGGACCAGAGCGACAAGAGGACAGCGGAGGAGGGTGACGGACAGCTTGGTGGTGGTCAGGAGCACGAACTGGTACAGGAATACTATCAGCTTTCACCCGACTGCAAGCAAATTACCTAAACTATAAATGCTTTAATGTAACAAAAATTTTAAATAAATATCAATTTTTAAAAAAATGAGTCTCAATCACATGCGTATCATGGCCTGGGACATTTCTGTTCGCTCTCTGTTTAGCCCTTTTCTGTCCCAAGATGTCATTGAGAGAAGACAGTCCAGATGCTCAAGAGCATCAATCTGTCCCCCGCGGTGGCTTCTGTGGATGGCGCTTGATGAAGAGAATCAATCTCAGAATCGCAAACACAGCTTCGAATTCAACAGTAATTGCTCCAGCCTCTGGGGCTCTGTGGAAACATTTCCCTTAACCAGCTAAGAAGGACGGAAGAAGTGATGGAGAAAGAACAAAGGATGCTCTTTTATCCACCCTTGGCCCCGGCCAAGGTTCTTTTCCCTTTTGCATTCTAATTTAGTTACCGTGAGATTACGAAGTTATTCACGATTGGGGTTCCGCATACCATGCTTCAGTGCTGATCCCTTCACCAGTGCCGGCATCCCTCCTCCAGTGCTGACCCCTCACCATTTGCTTCCCACCCACCTGTCTGCTTCTGCAAGGGGCACTTTAAAAAATACATATGGGTATTTTCGATCATTGTATAATTGAAACCCAAGAACAAAAATTTGTAAGTCTACAACTGTACCTCATGATGTTTCACTAATACAAATAAAAATAAAAATAAAATGAAATAAAGAGGGGCTGGAGTGACAGCACACAGGTAGGGCGTTTGCCTTGCACGCAGCCAACATGGCTGACCCTGGTTCGATTCCCAGCATCCCATATGGTCCCCCGAGCACTGCCAGGAGTCATTCCTGAGTGCATGAGCCAGGAGTAATCCCTGAGCATCGCCGGGTGTGACCCAAAAAGCAAAAAAAATAAAGTAAAATAAAATAAAGAGACCAAAGGTAGAATGAAAATAAATAAATAAATAAATAAATAAATAACTTTAAAAAATACATATGCGGGGCTGGAGCAATAGCAGAGCAAGTAGGGCAGGTTTAAATTCCCAACATTCCATATGGTCCCCCCAAACACTGCCAGGAGTAATTCCTGAGTGCATGAGCCAGGAGTAACTGCTGTGCATCGCTGGATGGGACCCAAAAAGCAAAAAATAAAAAATAAAATAAAATACACAAATAACAAATATGCTTTTCCATTTGGTTTACAGTATTGTTGCCTACTGGGTCTAGTTGGGTATGATACCTAACACATCACCACCTTTCAACACTCCTTTCTCCCCCTGATTGAGCATTTCCCTCCCCCATCCACACTGCCGACTCCCTTTCCTATCCTCAGCCTCCTGTTTCCTGCTAAATACCAGTTCTCCTGTTCTTCATTTCCATTGTCTTTGAAGACCCCAGCTATGGCTCTTAGATAAGGAAAGTTTTACCTTTGAGCAAAGATTGAAATGCTGCTTCAGGGGGCTGGAGCGCTAGTACAGTGGGTAGGGCATTTGGCTTGCACATGGCCAACCCGGGTTCTATTCCCAGCATCCCATATGGTCCCCTGAGCACCACCAGGAGTAATTCCTGAGTGCAGAGCCAGGAATAACCCCTGTGCATTGCCGGTGTGACCCAAAAAGCAAAATAAAGTAAAATAAAATTCTGCTTCAGGATCTATGGATAATAGTTTCCAGACACGTGCAAGGCCCTGGGTTTGATCCTCTGCATTGCCAGACCCAAGCATTACCAGGAGTGGTCCCAGGCCTCTGCCCTCACAAGCACTTTTTAAAGCTGGTTAACACATCAGACTTGATGTTTGACTGTACGTTAAAACAATGTTATTTAAAGTCAGCCTAGATCTTCTAATATCTAAGAATAAGAAATCATGCACATACCATTTTTATTTTTGCACATGTCAAATTCTTTTTGGTTTTTGGGCCATACCAGCGATCCTCAGAGGTTACTTCTAGTGGTGCTGGGGGGACCATATAGGATGCCAGGAATTGAACCCGGGTTGGCCATGTTCAAGGCAAATGCCCATCCCGCTATACTATCACCCTGGCCCCTAAACAAATTGCAATGAGCTAGAAAACATCTCCCACAAACTAAAATTTAAAAGGCCAATAAAACACAAGCAAAGAGCTAGAGTATAACCTATGAGTATGGCATAGTCAAGCGGCACAAGGCTTACTGGGTCATTCAATTCTCAAGACACCCAAAGCTGCAGATCTGAACCAGGGTCTACTCAGAGTTGGAGGATTCATGCTTCCTGATGTCAAAACTCACCGAAAACTACAATTCATCAAGATAGTACAGTACTAGCACAAGGACACGTTCTCTACAGGGATCAGGGGAGTAGAATCAAAAACCTAGAATGAAATCCTTACATTTGTAGCTAGATGATTTTCAACAAAACTGCCAATAATATTGAGTGGTGGGAAAGAATAACTGTTCATGATGGCTTCTCAGTATCAGTATTGAAACCCATAATGCCCCCAAAGTAGGAAGAGAGTAAAAAGAAAGTTTTATGCTATAGAGGCAGGGTGTGGGGTGGGATGGGAGTGGTAGGAGGGATATTGGGGATATTGGTGGTGGAAAATGTGCACTGGTGGAGGAATGGGTATTTGATTATTATGTGATTGAAGGTAAAGGTAAAGGCCCTCCCGTTGATCGTCGATTTGCTCAAGCGGGCCCAGTAACGTCTCCATTGGAGACTTTGTTGTTACTGTGTTTGTCATATCGAATACTCTCGGTAGCTTGCCGGGCTCTCTGAGAGGGGCGGAGGAATCGAACTCGGGTCGACCATGTTGGCCGCGTGTAAGGCGAACGCCCTACCCGCTGTGCTATCGCTCCAGCCCATGTGATTGAAACTCAATCATGAAAGCTTTGTAACTATATCTCACGGTGATTCAATAAAAAGAAAAAGTAATAACTATTCAACAAGTCATGCTGGAATTGTTTTATATATAAAGGCCAAAAGACAAATGTAGACCCTTAAGCCATATCTTCAACAAGGATTTAGGGTATTTTTTACATATATAAAAGGTAAAGGTAAAGGCCCTCCCGTTGTTCATCGATTTGCTCGAGTGGGCCCAGTAACGTCTCCATTGGAGACTTTGTTGTTAGACTTTGTTGTTACTGTGTTTGGCATATCGAATATGTCACGGGGAGCTTGCCAGGCTCTGCCGTGCAGGCGAGATACTCTCGGGGGCTTGCTGGGCTCTCCGAGAGGGGCGGAGGAATCGAACTCGGGGTTGCCATGTTGGCTGCGTGCAAGGCAAACGCCCTACCGCTGTGCTATCGCTCCAGCCCTATATATATATATGAAAATCACACAAGGCTCAACGTTTAACAACATGTTAGTCATCTCTTATAGAAGGGCTTAACGCCCTGGTGTGAAATACAACAATCTCCACACTCTTTCCTCTAAGGATGCTTTATTGTAGCATTTTCAGTGGCTTTTCATAACAAACAATACAAAATATATTATTATTTCAGTTCTGTTTTGTACCAGGGATTGGGGTTTGGGTTGGAAACATCCAAAATATGGTGGTGGGAAAGTGTAATGGTGGTGAGATTGGTGTTTGAATACAAAATGTAATCAAATATTGTGAGCTATTTTATAAAATAAAAAAAATTTAAATAATAAAAATTTTTTAAAGGTCTTAAAAAAAAAAACAAAGAGTGTAGTTATCAGAGGTGCCCAAGGACAGCACGGAGAGGGTAATTGTCACTTTAGTGGCACTTCTGGGCAGTAACTTTGTACATTAATCCTATAGATTTGAACACCATTATAACTCTATTATCCAGAGCAGTGAAATTCAAAGAGGGTCACTGACTTGCCTGAGCTCAAGTGGTTCGCCTTGGCTGGCTCAGCATCTTAACTCAGGGTATCGATTCCCAAGCCCAAGCCAGCAGTTACCATCCTCCCACCACCACCAAGCCAAGTGCTCCCCACCCACGCTGTGGCTTCGGAGGGACCCCACAGCCAGGCTGCAACAACATGCCTCCCCTCAGCACATCCTGTCTGGCGCTGCCAGCCGGGGGCTGCGGGGGGGTGGGGGGCGCACAAACGGATTTACCTGGACACGGACTGTATAACCCGAGAAGACGTGTCTTTGAGTGTGTCTTTCAGGTTGTCCTTGAGGTTACTGAAGAGCCTCCCGGCCCCTCCTTTCACCATGTCGAAGAGACCACCCGCGTAGCTGGGCTCCATGTCGGGAGACGAGGCACCTGCACAAAGAGCAGAGAAGGAAAACCATGGGCTGCCAGCAACCATCTCCTCTCCCTCCCATCACTCACACAGACCCTCTTCCCAGATCCGGGGGAGACTGAGGCAGAGAGCCCTAAAATGATGTCCGTGTCCCCCCCACCCCGCCCTGCTCAGAATTGGGGGATCCCAGTTTACGGCGGTGCTGCTGGTGCTCACAGACCAAGCCTGTCCCTCACACAGTGCCAGGAACGCAGACCAACTTGCAGAGACTTAGTATGAAGAAGGGGGAAAAAATGAAACAAAAGAGGTCTTGTTAATATAGTTTCCGTTGACTCCATCTTCAAATGGTAATATTTTGCGGGCAAAGGATTGAATTTGAGAACATCAAAGAACATGAAACATGAGAACATGAAACTATTTTTACGTAGTCCTTTTCGCTTTTCTCTTTTGAAAACCTTTATTGTTTCATTCATCACTTTGTTTTGTTTTTCGGGGATGCCAGGGATGGAATCCGGGTTGGCTGCGTGCAAGGCACTTACTAAGTGCTTTTCCACCGTGCTATCTCTTCACTCCACTCTGCTTTTCACTTTTTAAAGTGTAGATACCAGATATTTTAGGTTTTTAATTTTTTTTAACACGCCCAATAATGCTCAGGGCTTACTCCTGGCTCTGCACTCAGGAATCACTCCTGACATCCTCAGTGGACCATACGGGATCCCAGGGATTGAACCTGAGTTCGCCACATGCAAGGCAAACAAATGCCTTACCTGCTGGACTATCTCTCCCACCAGACATCTTTAAATGGCCCATGTGGGCATTGTTGCTCTTAAGAGATGGTCAGTGAAGAGCAGAAGCCAATTTAGCAGAAATCCAGGACTTCCCCTGCCTTCGATGCTGTGGGCTGCATTAGAAGAACTATCATTTCTTCATGCAACAGTTTGCTTTCACCATAAGAAAGATTCTTATGATGGGCCTTTATCATGGTATTAGTCCTGAGGATGCAGGGTGGTCATCAGTATTATTTGCCAAATATTTCAAGTTTCATAAAACTGAAATTTTCTGGCTTCTCATGGTTAGTTCTACTCAACGTTCACAATATTGACATTTTGAGCCAAATACTTCTTTGGCTTGTGGGGGCTGGGGGAGCTGAGGAAGGGGGTTGCTCTCCCCTTGAGAGGTTGTGAGACACGTCAATTTGCCTCAATGCACGTTACAGACACCAAAAATGACTCTAGATACCAGCAAATATCCCCGGGGAGCAAAAGGAGCCCTGGCTGATGAGCAGCACCCTGAGTGATGATGGGCAGAGAACTGTTCATTGACTCAGCAAGACTTTCCACACTTCCTCTTCTCAGATGTACTCCCTTCCACCCCTGTGTGTGTCTGATCATCAAATGTGTGTATATTAAGCTTGTACACTTGTTAAATGATACGGTATTTATATATATGATATTTGTTAATAAATCAAATGGATGCACTATATCAATTATACCTCAACAAAACTAAAACCTGCCTAAGATGGAAAATTGGTGGAGGAAATCTATAAATTAAAATATCATAAAAGGCCAGAGAGATAGTACAGTGGGTAAGACGCTTGCTCTGCATGCAGCCAACCCAGGTTCTATCTCCAGCTCCTGGGGCCCCACCAGAAGTAATTCCTGAGCACAGAGGAAGGAGGCAGAGGTAAGCCCTGAGCACTGCTCCAAAAAAATGTTTAAAAAGATGAATCAGTGAAGTCAATCTATAGTTCCTACTTGGAGTTTATTCAAAGTATTTTTTAAAAATCATGATGTGGGGGCTGGAGCAATAGCACAGTGGGTAGGGCATTTGCCTTGCATGTGGCCAACCCTAGTTCGATTCCCAGCATCCCATATGGTCCCCTGAGCACCACCAGGAGTAATTCCTTAGTGCAGAGCTAGGAATAACCCCCGTGTATCGCCGGGTGTGACCCAAAAAGCGGGAAAAAAAATCATGATGCTTATGGGGGCAATTAGAATGCAAGCATTTACTTCTCATGTTCATTGGGCAGGTGACTGTTCATTAAATCCTACTGCAGGGACCTACATGCATGAGCACCTAAGTCAATAACAAGCATCAATCTGAAAATGAGGCTCTATTCAAAACGGCAAATACCCACTGCTGGAGGATAAACCAAAGGACAGACACAGGGACGAACATCAAGGTCTACCCTGACTGGCTCCTGCAGTGCACTCAAGACTCCACCTTCCTGTCAGCTCACCCATGCCGACAGGAAGTAGGCCTGGCACCCTCAATTCATAAACAAGGAAATGGAGATACAGAGAAGGGAGGCAGCTCTCGAGTGGGTGAACCAAAAATCCAAACACAGACGGGCACAACACCAAAGCTTGTGCTGTTCCTCCTCCCTGTCACACACACTTCTCTACAGCTTCCTCCAGCCTTCTGGTCTAGTGGCTGTAATCAGAGGGGCTCTCAGCCCTGCTTGCACACACTTACTGCTCTCCTGCTCAGTTCTCTCTCTCTCTCTCTCTCTCTCTCTCTCTCTCTCTCTCTCTCTCTCTCTCACACACACACACACACACACACACACATACACACACACTCCTTTCATCTGGCTGCTCTTGACACTGTGTCCACACCACAAACACTCTCATCGATCACCGTCTCCTTCAGAACTACCAATACGAAGGCAGACAAGTATGTGTGATGGACTTGTCGCCCACCAAGCCCATCACACACACTCCCACACCCTTCCACACCCCTGAACACAATGCCAGGATCTGGTGTAGAGGGCAGCTCCACAGACCAGGTGAGAGCTACAGACCAGAGTGCATTCTCTTGGATTCGGGGTCCCTAGGACATAGAGCCCAAGATTCTCCTTTAACTACAACCCACACCCGGAACACTGTATGACTAAAACCCAACTCTGAACTGTGTATCTCTTGGTGAGTCGATAAAACAACAACCAAAAAAAGCGGGGGGGGGGGGGGGGGGGAGGGAACAGGAAGGGTGAAGGGAAGGGGAAAAAGAAAGAAAATAAAGGGGGAAATGGGGGGAAAATAATAAATACAATCCACATAAAAAAACCCGCACCATCTTTCCAAAGCTAGAGCAGCGCCAACTAGGTAATTTCTCTATCTCCATCCCAACCTCAACAGCCTTGAGATACACTACAACTCTAGGAAGGATCTAATGGATTCCCCCCCCCCCCCCCCCCGCCTCCACACACACACACACACACACACACACCAGAACTCTCTGATCCTCAGGTTCCTGCCAGAACAGAACTCAAGAGGTGCTGACCAAGTAAAAGACGTAAATATCACAACTGTCAAACACTCAGACTGGCCCAATACCACTTGTGGTGTGCTCTGTTCATGAAGGCCAGAGGCCCCGGAGGAAAGCAGAGTCGCTTGTCGAAGCCCAACTATCACTTCCAGGTCACATCAGACCAGCAAGGATTCAGGCCGAGGACAGGGATGGACACTGCTCTGCCAGTTCTCTCAGAACTTTCCAGTTCTCCCTGAAGAGTGTCGTGGGTGTACCAGAAGAAGTGTCAATACTCCAAAGGCCATTTGAGCCTCATCTAGCTAAGGAAGGGAGAGGAGAAGTTTCCAGAGAGGATGCAGCAAAGAGGGAGAGAGCACAGTCAGAGCGACTGGCAGAAGATGAACAAGGATCAACAGCAGGAGTCAAGAAACTAGGATGCAGCTGGGACTACAGGAGAGTGCGAAGGGCACTTGCCTTACACACAGCCGACCCATGTTCAAGTCTCGGCACCGTATGTGGTCTCCGGAGCACTGCCAGAAGTTAGCCCTGAGCACAGAGCCAAGAGTAAGCCATGAGCACCACTGGGTATGGTCCCCAAAATCCAAAAAGGCAAAAGGAAGAAAGAAACCAGGATCCATGGGTCCAATCCAATCCACAGTTAGTTCATTTTGGTAACCCCTAGATGGGCTGGTATCCCCACTTTGGGAAACATTGAAGCAGAACATTGCTCCCAGGGCATCAGCCCCACTGGGACACTGACAGGTTCTTGTGTGCACATTTGAGTCTTCAGGTGGCCCCCTTACCTGGGGTCCCCTCCTGCATGGGACAGCTGGCCAAGCAAAGGAAAGGGGAGGGGGCTCCCTAGCAAGTCTCGCTGGCTTCGTTATGCTTCAATAATCCTGACAAGGCTGGCTGGGCCACACTGTAAATCAAGATCATGGAAATCCTTAAACAAAAACAAGATTAATGACATGACCTTAATCCTGACACGAGGGCCAATTAATTGGAAATCGTAGGCTTAACTCTGAGCATTGACAGTGCCAGCAGCTCAATGGCATTTTCTGACACCCGCTTTTCGTCCCCATGAAAAGAACAGAAATGTACTCAGAAGAACTTAGAGGAGCAACGGGTGAGAACAAAAGAACGACGAGGACCTGGTATCTCACTACCCCAACGCGCTGGAATCAACAGCCTGCGATGGAGGAACAGCCGCATCACCTCAGTTCCTTCCATGGCCTCCTTCATGCCCTACCCCGGAAGAGATGGCACAGCAGTTAGAGCATACACCTGGCATGCACCCAGCCCGGGATTGATGCCCCACACCAGGTGCAGCCCTGGAGATCCCAGCACTGCTAGGACAGCCCTGGTATATTCCTGGAACTGCACCAGCCTCGTCGTCTTGGTCTCTGATATTGAACCAATGGCCGAGTTGGCCAAGAACTACTATTGGGGCTCCCAGACCTTCTGAGCACCACTTGGGAAAACCTTCCCTCTTAAAAATAAAGGGATGAGTGCCACAGCTCTCGACCTCTTCTCATCTCCATCATTTATTTGCATGTTCATCTGTGTGCATATATAGAAATGTTTACACATAGGGGAGTGTAAAAGAGATCAAAAGGAAGCCAGCATGGACACCAGACCTCTACTGCCCTCCTCTCTCTTTGTATGGAACCAGGAGCAAGAAGGGGCACCAAAGAATAGCTGCAGATAGATGGTAGAAACTACAAGTGGCAGAGGCCAAGGGCTGTACAACCCAAACCACTCTCAGCTTCTGTCCTTGATCTCACTGAAGCTTCTCTCTCACGCTGTCATGCCACCAAGTAAACTTGATGATTTCCCTTCCACAGATGAAGACGCAAGACCCGTGGTGACACAGTCACAGCTGCCTCCCTCAAAGCCCATTCTCTTCATGGCATTCTGTGGCCTCCTCTGTGTTTGTTTTTAAAAAGCTTAAAACATAAAAAGAAATGGTCAAAACCCAAAAGCTCTACTGAAGAACAGAGGAGCTGGTCACTGACGTCTCCTTGACGTCTGCTCCGTGCATGATCTAAGGATATTTTTAAGACCAAATACAAAGAAGAAAAAAGAAGGGGGAAAAAAAAAACCTATGGAGTGCCGATTGTTGGGAAGGTACAAAGGATGAAAATTACCTTGGGAGAGTTTGACAGGCAGGAGAGGAAAGCCAAGGCCAGCTCTGCCGCATCCTGCATACAGACTTAGTGAACCCCCAAAGGGACAGGTCAGCCTTGGGAATGTGTATTCCTCAGCTGCAAGTTCGCTTAAAAAGCCAAGTTCATAACAGAGTAGATCTGAGGTCCTCAGAGATGCAGTGAGCCCAGGAGAGGAGATAACCATTTAGGGGGACAAACTTATATCAAATGGTAAAGAAGTCCTACGGAGCCAACCCAGAGCATGGTGAAAGCGGACAAGAATGTGGGATTATGATCATCCAGCTTGCTAGATCTTAATTATTCCCACTGCAGGAAAGAAACAGTCTATACTTGGTCACACAGGTGTGTCATACCATGGTGATGATACAATTATATCACAATATGAAAGCGTATCAGACAAGCATTGTGGGTACCTTGAAATGCGAAATATCTGCTCATTATTATTATTATTATTATTATTATTATTATTATTTTGTTTTTTGGGTCATGCCCAGATATGCTCAGGGGTTACTTCTGGCTCTGCACTCAGGAATTACTCCTGGCAATGCTTGGGGGACCATATGGGATGCTGGGAATCGAACTCAGGTCGGCCACCTGCAAGGCAAAAGCCCTAGCTGCTGTGCTATGCTCCATCCCCTCTGCTCATTATTTTTAAATGAAACTCTTTTTTAAAGTCTCCTGAGTTTTGTTTGTTTTGGTGTTTGGACCACACCCCACGGTGCTCGGGACTCACTCCTGGCTCTGTGCTCAAGAACCACTCCTGGAAGCACCTGGGGGACCATAAGCAAGGCTGGAGGTTCACCTGGTTATTGAACCACAAACAAGGGAAGTACTTTAATCCCGGTGCTAACCCTCTGTCCCAACCGAGTCTCTTGCTGTTGCCCAGTGCACCCAGGTGCAGCAGTGGGATTCAGACTCTCACTGACCCTTGTTCACCAGCCTCCACCATGCACAAGCTCTGGCGAAGGCGTCAGAGGCCAAGCAAGGGGAAAGTAGAGGAGCTCGAAGAACCAAGTCGCCAATATGAGTTCTGCGTCTTCTGCAAAAACCCTTCTGCAGGCTCGCCCATTGTCATGTCCTTGGAGATATCAAAGGCACACAAGCGCTCTGACAAGCCCAGGTCCAGCCTCCCCTGGGCACTGAGGAGCCAATGAGCCTTCAGTAGTGTCTCCCTGGGACTCCTTTAGTTCCAGAATACAGAATCAGAGTGCTGAGATTCCAAACACGGGCCCTGACAGCCACAGAAAGGGTCTTGGAAACGGGAGCCCGGAGAAGCACAGCACTCTATGGCAAAGACTCAGGAACAGCAGGGCAGCAGGTTAGCAAGTACCCGGTAAAATCGTCCCTTCGCTTCTTTCAGCGGAGAGAATGGGACCACTGCTGGCTTACACAGAATCTCTGCAGGGATCAGAGAAGGGCAATTCTGGGCCGGAGCGATAGTGACAGTACCATGGGTGGGGCGCTTGCCTTGCAAGCAGCCAACCTGGATTCCATCCCCCGCATCCCATATGTCCCACCCCCACCAAGCCCACCAGGAGTGATCCCTGAGTGCACAGCTAGGAATAAGCCCTGAGCACTGCCAGATGTGGCCGCAAAGCAAACAAATAAACAAACAACAACAAACTGATCCCAGAGTGCAGAAAAAGGACAATTCAGTCCTTCTGTGTCTGCTCTCTATCCCCATTTTTTTTTAACTTTGGGACTCAAATTTATTACACCTGGCATTTTACTCTAATGGCAAAGTATATACTTGAAGCATAAATGTTTTGAAAAATAGGCTACTGAGAAGATTTACCAAATGATTTTTACCAAAAATAAGGTTGGAGGGGGTGCAGCAGAACTAATAGGAAATACTCCAAAATATTAACAATGTTTCTATGGATGGTGGAATGAATTGTGAGTGACTCAATTTTTTCCAAGTTTTGTAGTATAGACACTCACAATTCTTCATGAACAGGTCACGGTTCTCCCGTTGTTCATCGATTTGCTCGAGCGGGCCCAGTAACGTCTCCATTGTGAGACTTTATTGTTACTGTGTTTGGCATATCGAATACGTCACGGGGAGCTTGCCAGGCTCTGCCATGCGGGCGAGATACTCTTGGTCGCTTGCCGGGCTCTCCGAGAGGGGCGGAGGAATCGAACTCAGGTTGGCCATGTTGGCTGCGCGCAAGGCAAACGCCTTACCCGCTGTGCTATCGCTCCAGCCCATGGACAGGAAAAAGGCTATTAAATGATATGATTAACATGGCATCTCATTGTCACCGACAGGAAAAGCTTACCCGGAACCATTCAAAGTCTTCCTTGGACTTCCTGACTTCAGTAAAAATCACCTAAGATTTGGATACAAAGCCTGCCCTCACATATCACATCACCTCTTATATGCAGACCAGCCTGTGTGTGGGGGGGGGAGGGGGGTACAGAGCTGGGCACACACAGAGGCCAGCGAGGGCAGCTTGTCTTCACTGTGCTCCCCTGAGGTGCCAAGTCCAATCTGGAGCCTTGACTTCTTTCCTTCCCCCACAGGCAAGGACTTTGAGCCTCACTTAGCAGAGGGACAGGCGAGGTGAAATCTTGGGCTGGCTCCAGAGAGCAGAGGTTTGTCACTGGGTCAGAACAAGCCAGGGCGGGTAGGGAACGGGGCTCTCAGGGCTGGCATGCAGGCTCTACATGAGGGAGAACAGGGTTTGAACCTGGGTACCACAGGCTCCCTAGCATCACTGAGGAGATGGCCACCCAAGGTAGCACCAGGGGATATGGACACATACACACACACACACACACACACACACACACACACGCATGCGCACACACACAGATGAAGAGCAAAGGTCTACTGTAGCTGTTCCCAAATGCTGAATCTGGCTGTCTCTGTTTTTTGTTTTGGAGCCACACGTGGCTGTGCTCAGGGATCACTGCTGGAGCTGCCGGAGGAGAGGAGAGACATGCTGTGTGCAAGGCCGGCACCCTAAACCCCAGAGCAGTTCTTAGGCCCTAGGAATGCTGAGTCTCTGTCTCTGGGGAATGCAGTCAAGATCTGCATCATTCATCATCCCGAGGAGCTTCCCAGAGGAAGGGAGTGTAAGAACAGCATGAGCGGGCGTGCTCTCACACACATACACACACAAACACACACACACACACACACACACACACACACACACACACGCTCAAGGGAGAGAGCCAGCAGTAAGGGGGAAGACAGAAAGGGTCATTCTGGGAGCACTCTCATCCTGGGAACACTCTCATTGGCGTGTTTTGTGTGGTGGGGCCACACCTGGTGGTTGCTAGTGTGCTACTCCCAGAACATAGCGTGAAGTCACCCCCAGTGGTGCATGGATGACCCCACAGTGACAGGGATTGAGCCCAAGCTCCTACATGCAAAATTTATCTCCTGCCCTTTTGAGGTTTCTCCCTGGCCCTGCACTGAGCAATTCTTATCTGTGGCATGTTTGCTCCTGAGAGCAATCTGAAAGAGATATCATCATATATCATCTCTGCCCGTTGGACAGAGAAGGGAACCAAGGCAGAGTCAACTTAAGGACCTGGGTCCAGGGCACTTTGTTATTAAACAGTGGTGGAAGAACACAAAGCAGTCTGTCTGTCTCTCTCTTCTGGGCTCCGCTGGACAGAGAGGACAGGTCTGCACAGAGCAGCAATGCAGGCCTCGGACAGGGCCACAAGACCCTGCCTATCACAAACCAGGCAGCAGAAAGAATGCCCCTGAACCCCAGTCTCAGTCCCTGGGGACACCCTGGCTCTTCTCTCAGAACCACTATGCTGTCCTTCCCTAGCACAAAAAGCCAACAAATCCCCTCCCTGCACACTTGCTCAGGATCACACTCACAGGCATGTAGGGGTTACTCCCAGAACATTGTTTGGAGGTCACTCTCAGCAGTGCCTGGGAGATGATGCGGTGCTGGGTACTGAACCCAGGCCACACACATGCATAGCAAGTGCACACACTATTTGAGCACTGCCCGGCCAACCACCTGTCCTGTGAGTCTGCGCCCTCCTAGGCCTGGGGCCTAGCACTTTGGAATCAGCCTTAACTAAGGGACAAAAAAAAAAAAACCACGGGATTTTTAAGTTCCAATTTCAGGGTGCTCTGAAGCAGATGGCTTTCCAACTTGCAGGCACAGTCTCTGGTTCGAGAAAAGGCGAAGGTGGCGTTGGCCTCCAAAGCCCCATGAGCACGGCAGGAGCCCAATTCTCCAACTCCACAGAACCTGAGGGCTTCATTCTGCTGCCTGTGATCCGCAGGAGGGGAAAGTAGCAGGAGGGGCCCCCTCCGATTTGGGCCCAAGAGTCTGTGTATCTGTCTGGGAGGATCCCGAGACCCTAGTGTCTGCCCTCCCTGCACCTGGCTTTCATCTCAAACTCGCTAACACTTTCTGGCTGCCCCTTGGGTAACCTTTCATCCACAGAACCTCATCTTCTCCCCCAAATGTCAACTCCTGGGAATAAAACCAAATGGGTAGCTAAGACCATACACACACACACACACACACACACACACACACTGCACAGAGCCCCAAGCTGTGTAGGCATTGGGACCAGGAGTTTTCTACAATTTGTTTTTTTAAAAACACACACACACACACACACACACACAAATAGGGGCTGGAGCAATAGCACAGCAGATAGGGCGTTTGCCTTGCTTGCATGCGGCCAATCTGGGTTCGATTCCCAGCATCCCATAGGGTCCCCTGAGCACCGCCAGGGGTGGTTCCTGAGCACAGAGCCAGGAGTAATTCCTGTGCATCGCCGGGTATGACTCAAAATGCCAAAAAAAAACAAACCACAAATATAAAATAACTTAATATGAGCTCTGACAACCAAGGACAATAGACATAAGGGCCAGGAAGATTGCTCCATGGTTGGAAGCCTGCCTCACGAGCTGGGAGAGAAGGCAGCTGGAATAGAGAAGGGATCACTAAGCCAATGATAGTTGGAGGGATCATTCAGGATGGGAGATGTGTGCTGAAGGTAGATAAAGGACCAAACATTATAGCTTCTCAGTATCTGTATTGCAGACCATGATGCCCATAAGCAGAGAGAGAGTGTGGGGGAAACTGTCTGCCATGGAGGCTGGGGGTCGCAGTGAAAAGGTGGGGGGGGGGTAATACTGGGGATATTGGTGGTGGAGAACGTGTACTGGTGAAGGGACGGGTGTTTAATGATTGTATGACTGAAACTCAAACATGAAAGCTTGTAACTGTATCTCAAGGTGATTCAATAAAAAATAATAATGAAAATAAGATAAATAAATAAATAAATTTTAAAAACACCAACAGAGGGCTGGTGGTTCACTGGGTGAGCATATCTGATATGCTGCATATCTGATCCCTTAAGGAACTGCTGGGTGTGACCTTAACACCACAACAAAGGTGATAGCCCCCCGCTCTCTGGAACTTCAGACACCATAAGTGTACACATCACACTGTATCCATAACTCAGCTGAAACTAAAGCCAGCTAACATTTGAATATGTAGAGGCAGGCTTCGGAATGCCTCTGGACCCAGGGAGGTATGAGCTCTGCCTCATCCCCTGAAGATGCAGAAATAGTTCTAGAGAGGTGGTTTGAGAGCTGTGACCACACGGGTAATAAAAGCAGAGTATGGAGCAGCCTCCCAGCCACCTCCTGCAAGACACCCACCAGGAGTCAATGCTAGAGGGATGCCCTGAATCCCAGCTCAGCAATTCACCAGCTGCAGGGTGAGCTGAAGTGTCTACCCCTCTCCATGCGCCTGCCCTGCAGCCGGTCATGTGAGAACAGCTGCTTTGTTGGCTGTTCTGAAGACAAACGACAAGGACAGGCCAAAGGACAAGGTGTGGAGTGGACAAATCATGCATTCTTGTATTTCAAGCCTCTGTAGGGATGGGGAGGAGCAGAGATAGTTTGGTCCCGGTGCTCAAAGCTGCTCAAGCAACTGTGGAACCAGGCCAGCAGGAACCAGACACAGGAGCCATGCAGTATGATCCGACAGATGGGGGAGCCCCAGAGCACAGAAGTGGACGCGAGGCTGGACAGCCTGGCAGCCAGAAGGCATGAGCACGCAGACAGTGGGCAGAGGCTGTTCTAGGGGTTGAGTAGATCACAGTCCGTCCTCAAATCTCACATACAGTCTTTTTATTCTTAATTGAAATTGTTAAATAGGGGCTGGAGCAATAGCACAGCAGGTAGGGCCTTTGCCTTGCATGCGGCCGACCCAGGTTCGATTCCCAGCATCCCATATGGTCCCCCGAGCACCACCAGGAGTAATTCCTGAGTGCAGAGTCAGAAGTAACCTCTGTGCATCGCTGGGTGTGACCCAAAAAGAAAAGAGAGAGAGAGAGAGAGAGAGAGAGAGAGAGAGAGAGAGAGAGAGAGAGAGAAATTGTTGACTACTTCATAATTTGATAAATTTGATTGGGGAAAGAAAACAATGAGGAAAGAAATCCATTTTTAAGAATACACTCATATTGAGGGAGGGCTGGAGCAATAGCACAGCGGGTAGGGCACCTGCCTTGCACGCAGCCAACATGGTCGACCCGAGTTCGATTCCTCCACCCCTCGCGGAGAGCCTGGCAAGCTACCGAGAGTATCTCGCCCGCATGGCAAAGCCTGGCAAGCTCCCCGTGACGTACTCGATATGCCAAACACAGTAACAACAAGTCTCACGATGGAGACGTTACTGGGCCCGCTAGAGAAAATCGATGAACAACAGGAGGACAGTGACAGTGACACTCATATTGAAAATCGAGTATGCCCAATAAAGCACAGGGACCCAGGGATGTGGAGGGGGCTGCAACTCCAGTCTGTGTCCAAGTATAATGCGAGCAAAGTCATTTGGTAAACACTTCTAGAAAGGAGCCACCAGTACTGGGTGGGCAAGACTGCAGCCCCACCTCCTTGCACAGCTGCGCCCAGCCTCCCTTCTCTCCATTACTCCCCCCCAAAAGGGAATGAGGATCAAGTCCTAGGTGCTGCTGGCCCACCTGCAGCCATAGCATCTATAAGCCATGCACTGTGCCAACGAAGGCTTCTTCTGGATCACAAGGTTGATAAGCACTTCTTAAAAAAAAAAAAATTAAGCACAGTACAAGAGTGATAGCATGAGAAGTTCAAGGTCACACAGTCTTGCAGGGCTCCCTGAGTAACCATGGGGTATATATAGCCCTGCTGGGCCTGAGCCCCCAAGCACCACGAGGTCCAAGCATGAACTGTCCAGTGTACACGGGCTGAGTATGGCCAGGAGAGGCCCTTAGTCCCTTTAGCACCACTTAGGAGGTGTCCAAAAAGCTGTTCCTTAATTGGTGTAGACACAAAGATAGGCAAAACACCTTCACACTGAGATGGTAGTGTTGGAACAGCAACTCCCTGTAAAAGAAGCCTGGAGAAATAGCTGAGTTTATGGGGCTGGAGTGATAATACAGCGGGTAGGGCGTTTGCCTTGCACGCGTTCAACCCAGGTTCAACTCCCGGCATCCCATATGGTTCCCCGAGCACTGACAGGAGTAACTCCTGAGTGCAGAGCCAGGAGGAACCCCTGAGCATCGATGTGACCCAAAAATGCAAATAAATAAACAAACAAATAAATAAATGTTACAAAAATTAATAGCTGAGTTTAGTAAGGGCAAGATAGGAAGTGTGCAAGGGGAGCCTGCACGTGATACCAGAAAGCCAGAGTCAGAGACCCTGGGTCAGTGAAAACAAACTCAGGACCCACCTAGGAGGTTCCCACTGACCAACGCAAGGCCCTACAGCAGACGGCAGATCTACTGATATTGACAACAGCAGTCTGTCATCAGAAGAAGCTCCTTTAGTCACTCCTGGAGAAGGCTAGGAACCCACATTTTTTTTGTTTCTGGATTACACCCGGAAGTGTTTGGGGGCAACTCCCAGCTCTGTGGTCAGAGGATCCTATGGTGCCAGAAATCAAATCCGATGCTGGAGATGGAATCCAGGAAAAGCTACACTCAGCCCATTGAGTGCTCTCTCTCTCTCTCTCTCTCTCTCTCTCTCTCTCTCTCTCTCTCTCTCTCTCTCTCTCTCTCGCGCGCGCGCGCGCGCGCGCCCTCTTCCACGCCCCTTAGTTCTCCCTTTTGTTTTGTAGTGTTGGGGATCAAACCTAGGAACTAGAACAAGTAGAACAGAGCAAGGTAGTGGTCTATAACTGAGCTATATCCTCACCTTGGACCCATTTTTTTTATTTCTAAAACTCTGGCACATAAAAGGCAAGGGCTGCCTCTCCCCCTACCTTTATTTCATGAACTGTACTTCAGGGTAACCGAATATCAAACAGAGAAAAAGTCCTCTTCATCATAGCATTCCAGCTCACCAGAACAAAAACCGATATAGCATTCACTATTTGTAACTTCCAATAATATAACAGAATTAGGTCACAATGGAAGGAAGGAAGGAAGGAAGGAAGGAAGGAAGGAAGGAAGGAAGGAAGGAAGGAAGGAAGGAAACACTGTCCAAACAAACACTGTCCTCCCGTTGTTCATCAATTTGCTCCAGAAGGCCCAGTAACGTCTCCATTGTGAGACTTTGTTGTTACTGTGTTTGTTATATTGAATATGTCATGGGTAGCTTGCCAGGCTTTGCCGCGCAGGCGAAATACTCTTGGTAGCTTGCCGGACTCTCCGAGAGGGCCAGAGGAATTGAACCCGGCTCGGCCAGGCTGGCTGCGCGCAAGGCAAACTCCCTACCAGCTGTGCTGAAAGGAAAGGAAAAGAAAAGAAAAAAAAGGAAATATGTACTGTGTAACTCCAGTGGAAAATAAAACCTAGAGCCCGGCAAGCTACCGAGAGTATTCGATATGCCAGACACAGTAACAACAAAGTCTCCAATGGAGACGTTACTGGGTCCGCTCGAGCAAATCGACGATCAACGGGAGGGCCTTTACCTTTACCTTTACCTTAGTCTATAAGAATCTTGCAAAAGCCTAACCTGAAAAAGTATTTGGGGACAGGGGGGAGTTGGGGCCACACCCAGTGGAGCTCAGGGTCCACTCATGGCTCTGTGCTCAGGGATCACTCTTGGTAGGGCTCAGAGGACCATATGGGAAGCTGAGGATAGAACTCAGGCTTCAGCCCCTGAGAAATCTTTTAAAATCTAAAAATCTAATCAGAATCTAAATCTGATCAAACCTCTAAAACTATCAGGGAACACCGGGACAGGGAACTAGGCTAAAAATCACCACAGGGAAGAAGTGAACAGAATTCAGATTTAAGGCCAAACTGCAATGCGGATAACCTGATTTTTTTTTCAGCAAAGATATGGAAAGGAATCTTCAGATGACTAATATATTTCAGAGATGGAATTGGAGATGTGGTTCAGTGGTAGAGTGCATTCTTTACATATGTGAGATCCTGGGTTTGTTCCCTGAAATATATATATTTATAAATATTTTCATATATAAATATGTATATGTGAATGAATATATCTTTATATATAAATATATGCACATACATATATACTATGATCCAAATACTATATGACCAACATCCATGAATGAACATTATTTGAATCATAGTTTAACAAATTGTAAGAAGAAAAATACAAGGCCTTTACAAATAGAGAAAATTTCATCTGGGAAGAGAGTATAGAGATTAAGTAAGGCACTTGCCTTGCATGTGGCTGACACCGGCTGGGTCTCTGATCCCACATATGATCTCCCAGGACCACCAGGAGTGACCCCTGAGCACAGAGTCAGGATTGAGCCCCACACACCACTGGGGATAGCCAAAAACAAAACAAAAAAAATCGGGAAAATTAAAACAAATTGTATATCTGAGATTTCAGAAATGTTATTATTAATATCCTAGATGAAATGAGGAATTTTGTGTATTAGTTGTGAGGAGTTAATCTGCCCTTACATTTTAGAAGTACATAGAAATATTTAACTAAAGCTCCTTAGCACCACATGGTCCTGAGTACAACCAAGAGTGCCCCCAAGCTCAGAGCCAGGAGTAGCCCAAACGCACCATTTGCTGTGGTCCCACATCCCCTCTCAAATTCTGAACTACAAGCCTTTCCACGGACTCAAATAAAGCTTTTCCCGATTTTGCCTCTGAATCTCAAAAGGGCTCCCTGGGGTTAGGGACGCTCAGACCTGAGGTTTGGGGGCGTGGCCGCCTCATTATTTTCTATGGCTCTGAGTGGACACTCTTGATAAGGACCTCAGGTGCCTAGTGGGTCAGCACTGGTCAACAGAGACTATAGATAAGGAGGTCCCCTAGGCCTTTCCCCTTATCACCACAATGAAACAGCTGGATGACAAGTCTCCCCACCTTTTCCTTTACACGCGCGGGAAGTTCATTGAGCGTTCCTGGACTGCGCAAGCGCCAGCGCCCCATTCTCCCTCATGAATATGCATGACTTTCCTGGAAAATGAGGGAAATGGGTATTAACCGTCCCATCACCCAGCCCTGCTGAAAGCAGACCAGCCCCTAGCTCCAGCCTGGGGCTGTCACAGGGGCTGCCCAACCCAAGTTGCCTCTTTGCCCCTCAAGCCTCTCGGCACTACCCGGTTGTCCCTGTGCTTTGGAGAACGACATCAATGACTGCTGCACACCACAGAGCACTGGGCAGAGGGCAGTGGGGTGGGCAGGAACCACTTTGCTTGCATGCCCCTGGGACACCCCTGAATTTTTACCTTGGAGAAAATGGTGAATCTCAAACTGTACATAACAGGCTTCACACTGTAGCTTGCTTAGCGCTTATCATCTATTAGAGTGAAAGAAACGGTTTGGGGCCAGAGAGATAGTACAGCAGGTTGGGTGCTTGCCATGCAAGCGGCTGCCCCAGATCCAAACTCTGGCATCCCATATGGTCCCAGTCTCACCAGGTTGTTCCCCGAGTGCAGAGTCAGAATTAAGCATGGTGTATCATCCTGCGTGGCCCCCCAAAAAGAAAGAAATTCATGCATGTTTTGGGTTCTTGCACACTACATGCATTTAGTGCATCCTAATTCTCAACCACTAGACTTCTGGGTAGAATAAAAAGTCCCTGCATGAAGAAATACGGAGCTGCAACTGAAAATAGGCAGTCATTCACCTCCACCCTTTTTAGGATGAAAAAGCCTCAAGGACATTAGCAACTTGGAGTGCCAATGGGCACCAGGTAAGAATCTGGCCAAGAATCAACAAATGTCTCAAGAATCAACAAATGTCTCTTGTTTAGGAAGCCTAGATGGGGGGCAATGGTCAATGGCACAGGCACAGGTCCGTGGCATAGGGGGGATTGGGTGGATACCAAGAAATCTGGGAACTGCTATCTGCTTTCTTCCCAAAGTAAACAGATCCATCCCTGGCTAGCCTCTAAGCTAGCCACTTTCAGGTCTAGTGGAAAAGTCTCGCTACCCTGGGACCCCTTCCATTCTCTCAAAGGAAAGTCATTAAGATGTAAATCTATGGGGGCTGGAGAGATAGCATAGCCGGCCGCCTTGCAGGCAACCGACTGGGGTTCAATTCCCAGCATCCCATATGGTCCCCCTGAGCAGTAACAGGAGTAATTTCTGAGTGCAGAGCCAGGAGTAACCCCTGTGCATCGCTGGGTGTGGCCCAAAAAGGAAAAAGAAAATGTAAATGTGATCTTCTCAGCACCTATCTTACAAAACCTTCTCCCCCCCCACCCCCCCCGCCCCCAAGCAGGGTTTCTGGGTTTACAAAGCCTATAGCCTCCAGGGGGCAGCTCACCTCTTCGGCCCCACTTCCTATAAGGTCCTACCCACCTCCTGCTGCCCTTCCCTCCACTCTCATTCCCCAATAGCACATGCTTGTAATTTTTGCTGGGACCAATTGGTGGCCAGCTGAAGAGATAGTGACATTCCTGGAATCAGAGATCACTCTGCCCCCTCTCCCACTGAAGACAGGGCACATGGGCCCAATGGCTCATCCCAAGCCTGGGAGACCCCAGGCTACATCCCATGCTTACCAAGCCGTACCACCCCCGCTGGTCTTTGTTCTGCCCCTGCCAAGACTATGTAAAATCCACTTAGCCTCACCAGAGTGCCTCTGGTGAGGACAGGGTAGGGCATGGCTCTACCCTGGCCTCCCCAGAGATGAGTATAGTGATAAAATGAAAAAAAATCAAACTCAAGGTAATATAAAATTGTGAAACTTCTGGGGATACAGGGAATCAAATAGTCCTGAGAAATTCTGAATGCAGAGATATTATAGAAAGCATTCGTGGGTGAGTCTGGATCAGAATGTGCAACTATTTCCTTAAAATGCAAAAAAAAAATTTTTTTTTAATTAAGAATTGAAACAAGGGGCTGGAGTGATAGCACAGCGGGTAGGGCGTTTGCCTTACACGCAGCCAACATGACCGACACAGGTTCGATTCCCAGCACCCCATATGGTCCCCTGAGCACCGCTAGGAGCAATTCCTGAGTGCAGAGCCAGGAGTAACCCCTAAGCATCGTCGGGTGTGACCCAAAAAGAAAAAAAAAAAAGAATTGAAACAATACTCATATAGGAAAAAATCCCGAGTGAGGTGTCACACCTATCAGTGCTCTCCCTTGATCCTGGAACTCTGCAGGTGCTTCCCCGGTATCCTTAGCTGCCACAGCTCATTTTGCTGCCTCTTATCCAGCAATAAACGTGCACAGGTTGCAGGGGTTACATTTGTGCTTTATCTCAGGGAAAGTCACTCTACAGGAACCCCAGGCTACTCTCCACCTTGCCACTCAGGGGCTGGCTGTCAGGCTTCAAGGTTTTGTAGCCTGTGTTCCCTTCATACTTGACTCAAACCAGATGACAGGTTTGACTACTGTGATTTTGCAGGCCTGCCTACAACACTCTGCAAGCATCATCTTCTCCAGGAGTCTTGCTTGTCTTCTGCAGTTTGGTTACTGCCCTCCCCTCTTCAGGCAGAGACAGCTAAATTACCCTAACAACAAAAATTGCCTTCTTTTTCTCCATTATTGAATTGCCATCTTTGCCTGAATTATCAGGATCAGAGATTCAAAGTAAATCTTCAAAAGGAGTTCCTGGAAATGAGTGATCAGAGACAAGAGCTAAAGGCTCGGATACTTTGCAAAACATCTTTGAATTACCTCTAATCACACTGGTGCTTTACATATTTGGAGGGGAAAAAAAAGGTCAAACATCAACCTACAAATCCTTTTAACGACCTACCTTCAACATGATAAAATCAAACTCGAGGCAATATAAAATTGTGAAACTTCTGGGGGTATGGGAAATCAAACAGTCCTGAAAAATTCTGAATGCAGAGATATTACAGAAAGCATTAGTTGGGTGAGTCTGGATCAGAGTGTGCAATTGTTTCCTTAAAATGCTAAAAAAATATAATAAAACCCACAATTTTTAAATGAAAAATTGAAACAGTATTCATGTAGGAAAACATCCTGAAGTTTCTATCCTAAAAAAAATGGTACCAGACACTGTTTAAGATTTTATTTTATTTTGTTTCATGAGGGGCAAGAGGAAAGGGAAGAACAATACCCAGTGGGGCACAGAGATCACTCCTGGGGTGCTCAGGGAACCATATATGGTAACGAGCGCCCAAACCTGACTGCATACAAGGCAAGAGCCTTACCCGCTGTACTATCTCTCCAGAGCACCAAGATTTTAAAGCTACTGGTGATGTAAGCAGGTAAACAGGGAAAGGTCCTTGGCAATAAACTTAGGTCAATAGAACTTCTAGGAGAAAAATCCTAAAACTGATCCACCCTGTGGATACAGAAAACAGACCCAATAAGACCTCCAGCAAACCCTGAGGACCCTCCCTATAAAGTTCCTCAAACCCTCGGACCTCTCCCCTAATCTGGTTAAAATGTGATCCAGAACTTCCGGATCATAAGACAACCCAAGAAGAGCCTATAAAAGACAGACGCCTTGAACAAAGGAAGGGTGCACACATGCTGCCCGAGCCCAGGTGCTGCTTGCACCCATGTGGCCGAGCACATGTGGTGCCCAAGTACGTGTGTCACCCGCATCTCCCCTCTTGAGATGTGTACTTTCATGCTTTTGTGTCTAATGCTGGGATATGTCTACAAGCTCTCTCTCTCTGCTGTTGGAGAAGCTTGTGTTCTCTCTTGAGCATCTCTCTCTCTCTCTCTCTCTCTCTCTCTCTCTCTCTCTCTCTCTCTCTCCCTACACACACACACACACACACACACACACACACACACACACACACTTTCAAAAACCCTCCAAATAAAATCTATTTACTTCACTGCTTGTCTACTCCTGAAATTCCTTTCTGCAAGCAAGACAAGAACCCAGTAACCCTGGGTCCTAGGTGGCAGAGGCGGATGGGGAGAAAGTGACTGTCATCCTCCTCCTCACTTCACATAAGTCACCCGTGGGCCCACCAATATCACTGGCACCAAAGAGACAGTACAGCGGGTAGAGCACTTAACCTGCACACCGCTGACCCTGGTTCAATCCCTAGCACCCCATATGGTCCCCTGAATTCTGCTAGGAATAATCCTGAGTGCAGAGGTGGGATTAAGCCCTGAGTACCACTGGATGTGAACCAAACCCAAAACAAATTAAAAAAAAAAAAGAGATATTAAGGTTTCTATGTGCTTCAAGAGTTATAACTTTACAATAACATCTGAGCTGGTTATCTGCCAGCAAGACTGTGATCTTGGGTAAGTCGAGGGCCCTCATTTCCCTCCTCTGCATAAAATACAGACAATAATACTCAGCTCATTGGGTAGCAGTGAAAATGAGGAGAAACGATATTCATTGACTTACTAAGTCAACTAAAAATAAGACTCATGGCCAATGCCAAAGAGAGTGGGATAAGAAGATGAAGTTCTTCCCAGAGAGAACATAGGTTCCCCACCTAAGCGCCTATTTATTTCACGAGGCTGTTATTTTTATTGTTATTGGAAGCACATCAAAAGGATCTCTGCTGAGTTTGAGCAAATGGCAAAGAAGTCCAGAATGTCCTATTAAAACGTACCGTTAAAATTCCCACAATTAATTGCTGGGCTTGGATTATTTCTGCTGACTTTTCTCAGAGAACCTCTTGGCAGATTACAAACCTTAATGCAAATAACTAATTAGCATTAATTAAGAGCCTAAAAGTCCAAAGTGGAACCATGTGCATTATCCACTACTACCAATGGACAAGAACCAGTTGCTACACATCTGTGAGACCCTTGTCACTGTAAAGAAGAGAAACTGCCATCATTTTCAGAGCCACGCAGCCCTCTGCCAACAAAACACCCTTTGAGAATCCCTCGGCTCTCTGTAATTTCTATAAATTCCTCATTTGAGACTCTGATGTTGATGTCAGCAGGCAGGCAGATAGGGAAGGTCCCCTCCCCAAATAGCAGTAAATTTCCTGGGAAGTAATTTCTGAAGTTGCAAAAGCCGACCTTGCAGAAAACAGAAAACAACAACAACAACAACAACAAAAAAAAAACAGAAACCAAGGCCTAGTAAGACCCTCACCTATATATAGCAACAGACCCAGAGAAGTTCCTGCAGAAACAAAAGAAAGGATCATCACCAACCCCAACCCCCTTGGTAACCTCCTAACAATGGATTTTGTCCTAGGTAGAAGCCTCACAAGGGGGCAGGTTGGAGAAACTCTACCAAGGCCACCTTGAACAAAGGAAGGGTGTACATACGCTGCCTGAGCCCATGTGCTGCTTGTGCCCACGTGGCTGAGCACATGTGTCACCGGAGCACATATGTTGCCTGAGCAAATGTGTCACCTGCATCTCCCCTCTTGAGACGTGTACTTTCATGTCTCATGCTGGGGTGTGTGTAGGGGCTCTCTCTGCCCTTGGAGAAGCCTGGGTTCTCTCTTGAGCACGTTACTTTCCACTCTCTCCCACTTTCTTTCTCCTCCCCTTCCAAGCCTCCAAATAAAATCTGTTTTACTTCACTGCCTGTCTACTCCTAAAATTCTTTTCTGCAAGGTGAGACAAGAACCCAGTAACACTGGGTCCCAGGTAGCAGAGGCGGATGGGGAGAAAGTGACTGTCTTTCTCCTCCCTGCCTCACATAAGTCACCAGTGGGGCTCATAAACTTCCATGTGATCCTTGGATTTCCAGCCCTTTAAGTGCTTGAATGGAAAAAGGGTTACGAAAATATTTTCCATAAACCATTCATATGAAAACTATCACTGCTTCCATTGTTGTTTTTTGGTGGGGAGAGGGTGGGACTCCCAAGTAGAGCTCAGGAGGCCCCAGGGGTGGGTGCTGAGGAACCAGCCAGTTTGGGGGATGAACCCAGGGTCTCCAAAGACCAGACATGCACTTCAGCGCTGTAAGCCTTCACCCCAGTCCCCAAAGCTCCTGGTGGATCCCCACAAGAAAATTCTGGAAGGAGTGTTGTGGCTCATTCCACCTGCAAAGACAGAACAACTCATCCAGAAACATGATGGTCACTTAGTAAAGTCAAACTTGAGGGGCTTTTCCCCACCTTCTCTTGTCAAAAAAAAAAAAAAAAGCTGCCACCCAGTCTCCTGTCCTTTAGGCAATGGATGCGACTGACAATGGGCTTCTGTCTCAGCTCCGGAGCAAACCAACCCAGAACCCTAACTAGCTAAGAGTTTGCTTCTGGCCTGTGTTCCATTTTCCCCACTTGGGGCACTTTCTTTTGCTAACCTCCCACCAGGACCCTCTCCCGGGCTCTTTCACAAGATGAATGAATTCCTTCTTCTTTCTCACTTCCTGAAGATCTTCCTCTAGAAAGGGACTCACTCCCACCAGGGCTGAAGCAACCCGTCAGCCCTTCACCAAACATTTGCCATACTGAAACATAAGGTTCTCCCCCCATGCCTTGCCTCCCCTCCCCCACATATGACACATCCTATGTGGGATTGGAAAAGAGCCTTTGACCGGAGGGACTCACTTTCCTTAGAGTGACCTTTTGCTAATGTGACTTTGTATGACCCATCCACTATACAGGGACCTTCCTAAATGTTTAATACAAAGAAAGACAAAGTGCTTTGGGGGCTCAAGAGATAATCCAGCAGGTAAGGCACTTGCACAGCTCTTGGTCAACCTGGGTTTTGATCCCCAGCACCCCATATAGGCCCCTGAGCCCCACCAGGTGTGACCCCTGAGCACAGAGCCAGAAGGAAACCCTGAGCACATTGTGTGACCTCAAAACAAAAACAGCGCAAAACACTAAGGCACTCTGCAAAAGGGGGCCCAGACATGTCCCTCAGGGGTCCCTGGGCTCTCTAACAAGCATAGAAAGGCCAGCACTGGCAGGCCTGGCACCAGGCCACAGCACAAGAAAGTGACAACCAGGCCCACACAACCCACAAACCTGAGACAGGCAACAGCACACTCACAGTCCCCATGTGTGCAGCCCCACCACATACACAAAATTCTGTGACCTGTGACCGTACCTCTGTGCCCTCGTCCAGGAGACGACGCTCCAAGGAGCAAGGCTGGTGGCGAGATGATGCCCACAGTCACCTTGGCCAGCGTGGCCACCAGAGAGATATTTTTTCTGACTTGAGATCATCCTGAGCCAAAAGCAGCTAAGACCTGCCCCTTCATCGTGGGCCTCATAACCTATTTAAGAACAACACTTCCTGCTCAGGTTATAATTACAAGTGTGTGATTATTAAAAGGAACCTGAGAGGGCTTTATGAAGTGTTAATGAGCAACTCCAATTTGTCTGGCATCAAAGTGGGGAAGGCAGTGACCTCGGGTCAGAGCTCCCTCAGATAAACTGGCGGCAGTTCCACCATTCACCGGGACGTCACTGTGCGGACCGCACGTCACCCAGGTCTCCGTGTTGAGGATTCACAATTGTGCCCGCCTCTTCCTCACATTCCTCTGAGAATGAAACAAGATCCTGCACAGTCAGAAGTGCCATCTCCCCTTACCCATAAATCATCCAAGTGACCAACCCAAAGCAAGAGAAGAAAATGCTGCTACATGTGCTATAGATATATTCTCCTGATTAAAACCAGGAGATATATTCAGGGAGGACAAAATGGAATTGCTCCTTGGGTGGCATCCATGCTGACCTACAAGAAGTGATATTGTTGACATAAAGGGGGACGAGCACTGTTCACAAAAGAAAAAGAAGACCCCACAATTGTTCCCATGGCGAGGCAGAAGCATCTATGGTGTCACCCAACATGGCTTTGCTATAAACCAAGTAAAGGCAGGGTCCTTGCCAAGAGAGGGAATGTTTGTGTTGAGCATATGAAGGACTCTAAGAGTCGAGAGAGCTTCTGGAAATGTATGAGGGAAAATGATCATGAGAAAAAGGAAGCCAAACTGGGCTGGAGAGATAATGTGGTGGGTGAGGCATTTGCCTTGCACATGGCCCACCTGGGTTCTACCCCAGTACCCCTTTTCGTCCCCTGAGCCCACCAGGAGAGTTATCCTTGAGTGCTGAGCCAGGAGTAAGCTGAGAATGGCCCCAAAACAAAAGGAAAAAGAAAAGTTAAAAAAGAAGGGGACTACTTTGGTACATTTGCATAATGGAGTACTATGTAGCTGTTAGAAAAGAGGAAGTCACGAAATTTACATACAAGTGGTACTACATGGAAAGTATCAAGTTAAGCGAAATGACTCAAAGAAAGGGATAGACATAGAAAGATTGCATTCATCTGGGGAACATAAAGTAACAAAATAGGAGACTAATACCCAAGATTGGCCGAGATTAGTACCAGGAATTTTACTCCATGGCTTGGAGGCCAACCACACATGCTAGGGGAAAAGGGAGCTCAGATAGAGAAGGGAACACCAAATAAAGGTGTTGGGAGGATCCTCCCAGGATGGGAGAAACATGCTGAAAGTAGACTATAGACTAATCATGATTGTCACCCATTGCCTCTTTTGCAAACCACAACACCCAATAGGAGAGAGAGAACAAAAAGGAATGCCCTGCCACAGAGGCAGGGTGGGATGGGGGGTTGGGGGGTGGGAGGGATACTGGGATCTGTGGTGGTGGGAAATGGGCACCGGTGGAGGGATGGGTATTTGATCATTGTATAATTGAAACCCAAGCACAAAAATGTGTAAGTCTGCAACTGTACCTCATGATGTCTCACTATTAAAAAAATTTTTAATAAAAAAAAAAAAAGAAGGGGACTTAGATCAACTGAAATGCCATCCTGCTGCCCCAGCCCTGCCCCGGTGAGGACACTGAAGGGAAGAGGCTAGGGCTACTGGAACCCAGTCCCTATAAGTTTATGGCCTTTTTGGAAAAAAGAAAGAAAGAAAAAATTCTGGAATAGATAGATCATGTGCATTAAGTATATATACACATGCATGGCAAATAAATAGTAAGCCCAAATAAGTGGTTATTATACCTTCAACCCAAAGATCCTGAATCTCAGTCTTTCATAAAACCCTGGAGATGTGTCTTGATGCCACTAGCAGGAGCTTTTCCATATTCCCTAGAAATGGAACTTCGGACCCCAGAAAGTTGGTAACAAGAGCACACCCACTTGGGGTCTGTTTTCCTCCAGGAAAACACAAGAAGAAATGTAACAGAGACCACCCCCCATTCCCTGAATCAAAATAGTATCTGTTTCCCCGCTGCCTTCGTGAGGAATGTGTGTCCAAGGGCCACGAGGCTGCTCAGAGTCCAAAACATTTCCCAAGTTTCCCTTCGGCAAGGGTGACCACGTGAATATGTTTGGGCCAATGAGAAAAAGAATCCCGGAGCAGATAAGAGACTGAGACAGAACCCAGAGAAGGGTGGAGAAGCTTCAAGAGAATCTAAAGGTCACAAGTAAGAATATTAAATATGAACTAAGTATGTTAGACTAAATGAAACTTGCAATGAGAATATTAGTAAGATAAGGCCGGAGTGATAGCACAGTGGGTAAGGCATTTGCCTTGCATGCAGCTGACCCGGTTGGCCCAGGTTCGATTCCTCCGCCCCTCTCAAAGAGCTCGGCAAGCTACCGAGAGTATCTTGCCCGCAAGGCAAAGCCTGGCAAAGCCACTCATAACGTATTTGATATGCAGTAATAACTCTCACAATGGAGATGTTACTGGGCCCGTTGGAGCAAATCAATGAACGGGAGGACAGACAGACAGACAGGGGCTGGAGCAATAGTATGAGTAAGGCCTTGTAGGTGGCCAACCCCCATTCAGTCCCCAGCATCCTATATGGTCCTCTAAGCACCGCCAGGAGTGATTCCTGAATGCAGAGCCAGGAAGAACCCCTAAGCATCGCCAGGTGTGGCCCCAAAACAAAATTAATTGTTTTTTAAAGAAGAGTATATAGTATTAAGAATAATTTTAATTTTAAAGGATCCTCAAGAATCCAAAGTTCTTCTCCTTGACTCACACCTTGGTAGGGGCAGTTTGGGAAAAAACCACCAACAAAAACCACTTCGCAACCTGTGGGGTGCATTTTCCACCTTGGAGACTGGCCCACTCCTCAACCTGAGGTGTGAACTTGCAGCTTTTCCCCCCTCTGGAAAAAGCTGTGTTCTCTCCTGAATATCTCTCTCTGTCTCTCTCTGTCTCTGTCTCTGTCTCTCTGTCTCTCTGTCTCTCTCTCTCTCTCACACACACACACAGGCACACACACACATTTGAGTAAAATTCTCTCTAGATAAAACAGTTTTGCCTCACTAACTAAAAAACATTTGAACCAATAGGATATGAGAAGTAAGAGGGCGCTTCCAGAACTTTCAGGGAGTGTCTTAAAAGGAAGAGATCTGAGGATAGATATGCTGGCTAGACATCCCAACTAAAGAACAGGAGGTTGACATGCTAAAGAACATACAGTGGGGCTGGAGCAATAGCACAGCAGGTAGGGCGTTTGACTTGCATGCAGCCGACCCAGGTTCAATTCCCAGCATCCCATATGGTCCCCCGATCACCGCCAGGAGTAATTCCTGAGTGCAGAGCCAGGAGTAACCACTGAGCATCACCGGGGGGTGACCCAAAAAGAAAAAAAAAAAGAACATACAGCAACCAGAGAATTCTCAATGTTTCACAGCATACAGCTACCACGACAGATCAGGTATTTTTGTGTCTGTCTGGGGACCACACCCTGCAGAGCTCAGGGTCTACTCCCAGCTCTGTGCTCAAGGAACATTGATGGCAATGCTCGGGGAGCCATGGAGGAAACTACCACATTCCTGACTTTCAGCTTGGGTTTTTATATAACAAGAAATAAACTTCTGGGGTTGGAGCAATAGTACATTAGGTAGGGCTTTTGCTTTGCACATAGCTGACCCAGGTTCAATCCCCGGCATCCTATATGGTCCCCTGAGCACCGCCAGGAGCAATTCCTGAGTCCATGAGCCAGGAGTAACCCCTGAGCACTGCTGGGTGTGACCCAAAAAGAAAAAATAAACTTCTGTTGAAGCCATAGTTAGGCTGGCCTTCTTTACATCCAACCAAAACCAACAGATTCAAAATATATTTTAGATAGGATTATAGAGCAAGTCCAGGAGTAAAGCACTTGTCTTGCATGCAGCCAAGCCAACAGGATCCCAGCACTCCATATGGCCTCCAAGAACAATGGGGATGATCTCTGAGCACAGAGCCAGGAGTAAGTCCTGAGCACTGTCAGAAGTAGCCCAATGCTTCTCAAAAACAAATTAATGCAATTACAATTTAAATATATATGTAAACAAAAGGATGTGGGGGTTGGTGGCTCTCACCCCTGGTACACAGTAGGATCCCATAATGACACACAGAATTGAACATCCTTTCTAGGACTCCTAGACGACCGAAATTTGGAATATTGAGGTCAGCTCCAGTAGCAAAAGGGACAGTGGCCAGTTGGAGAGTGTCCACTGGAGAATGACTAGGGCAATGAAAGGTCGAAAAAACCCATCTCATGAGGAAAAACTGTAAGCTAGAAGGAGAAAGGTAAGCCCGGTTGCCAGGGTAAGGTTTCCAGAAACTCTAGGGCAGTAAGCTGAACAGGGCCCGCTCTGCACTCGACTTTCCTCCCCTGAAACAGAGAAGACCAGAAAAAAAAATCATTAAAATCCCTTTGAACCGAGAGATGTACAGATTCTGAGGGGCTGATGCTGCCTCACAAGGCAGAATGAAGGGGGTCGGCGGATGCTTGGAGCTTCCCAGAGGATGTGCCGAGTCTCACCAGGAAGGACTGTGGAGTTGGAAAATTTCCTGGAAACCCAGCTCCTCCTTACAGAGAGGAGAGTAGCCCCGATGTCTTCCCGATGTCAATACAGGCTGGGCACTCTGTGACGTGATCCCGAACAACTTGGCGACAAACTTTTCCCCGCTCAGCGGGGAGGGTGTTTGCCTTGCATGCGGCTGACCCAGATTCGGTTCCCAGCATCCCATAGGGTGCAACAGAGCACTGCCGGGAGTAATTTCTGAGCACACAACCAGGAATAGCCCCTGTGCGTTGCCAGATGTGGCCCAAAAACCAGAATTATAGTAAATAAAAGCAGGGTAGGAAAATACAACATGGAGCCCACTGTTTTGAGACCACCACAAGCTATTAGGGTCTGCTCTGTGTGCAGGACCTATGCTATTAGCTTTAGAGATGGACAAGGAATGGGGAGAGAAAGGTGACTCAAAGCCAGATTGTAGTTACTCTGCTAGAAAAAGCAGCAGCTGGCAAAGCGTGGGGGTCTGTGAGGCCGGTCCCCAAGACACACTAGGACTTGCCAGATGAATGACTTGAAAGGCAGGTAGGATCAAAAGTTATGCACAGAATAGGAGAGGAAGGAGAGGGGTAATTGGAGACTCTAAGGAAACGAGGGAAGACCTCAAGACACTTCATACCAACACCCCACCCTTACTCCAAGAGTAAAGGTAAGGTAAAGGTAAAGGCCCTCCCGTTGATCGTCGATTTGCTCGAGCGGGCCCAGTAACGTCTCTATTGGAGACTTTGTTGTTACTGTGTCTGGCATATCGAATACTCTCGGTAGCTTGCCGGGCTCTCCGAGAGGGGCGGAGGAATCGAACTCGGGTCGGCCATGTTAGCCGCTTGTAAGGCGGACACCCTACCACTGTGCTATCGCTCCTGCCCACTCCAAGAGTACCACACCACATTTGATGGAGTTCGAAGTAGGAGGCAGCCAATCTTAGAGGGAAAATTTTTTACAGATATATATATGCACAGAAGGCTCAACCTTTAACAACATATAAGTGATCTCTTATAAAAGGGCTTAAGGCCCCCTGGGTGGAACACAACAATCCTCACCCTCTTTCCTCTAAGGATGCTTTTTTTGTAGCATTTTCAGTGGTTTTTCATAACAAACAATACAAAATATATTATTTCAGTTCTACTTTGGGGCAGGGATTGGGGTTCGGGATGGAACCACCCGAAATATGGTGGTGGGAACTTTGTAACGGTGGTAGGAATGGTGTTTGAATATTAAATGTAATGAAATATTGTGAACTACTTTATAAAATAAAAAATCATTTATATAGGTAGCACGGTAGCACTGTCGTCCCAAAAAAGAAACCAGGGGAAAAACTCTTCTACAGACTAAGTCAGGATCTGCACCTTATGAGCAAGTCTAAGATGAGGAAAAGGCCACAAGGAGATAAAGAGAGAATAGAATGGGGGATATATGTCAGTGGGAAAGTATCTGTCTTGCCTGTCTGAGATCTGGGTTCAATTCCAGGCACTATGTGCGATTTTTTGTGCATGTAGTAGGGGAACTCATGGGGGAGGTGGTATTTGGCCCAAACCCACGGCTCAGGCATTACTCCTGGCCCTGCACTCAGGGTCCCCCTGGCAATGCTGAGGGGTTGTAGTGCCAGTGATGGAACCAAGGTAGGTTGCAAGCAAGAGTCTTGCCTGCTCTACCATCTCTCCAGCTCCTGGCACTGTCATTGCAGTCATCACCATCATCATCATCACCACCATCATCATCATCATCATCCACTCAGGGCAGAGATTTGACCCAAACTTAGAAGGACAAAAACAATTTAGAGAAACTCAAAATCAACACAACTGAGGCCAACCTGTTTGGGGTGAAGGATGGGAAAGCGCTCCAGCAGATGTGTGTTTTTGCAGGAAGAATCATAAGACTGTCCCAATTTTCTCTAAACTCCCAGCATTCTGTGTGACCAACAAGACAGCTGAATTCTCTCACCGCTGAGGTTCTACAATCATGGCTTTGCGGAGGGGGAGGGACGCTCAAATGCCCGACACATCTGAATGAAATACAATTGTTAAAGGAGAGTGATGCGTGTTTATGTGCAACCTGAAGGCTCCAAGTCCAGGACGATGACATATCACAGAGATGATCAGCAGAACAGAACGCTCTCACTTTTTCTCACTGCCCCTTCCCTGGCCCCAGCCTACATACATACATACATACACACACACACACACACACACACACACATACAAATAATTGGTAGGGGAGGTGGACTGCATCAATGTCAACTATCAATTATCTCTTATTTTTGTCTGGGACCACCTTCAGTGGTACTCGGGAGTTTACAATGGCCCCAACCCCTCCCACTCTGATCAAACTCAGGCTTCCTGCCTGCAAAGCATGTGCCTGGGTGGCGGCTCCAGCCCTCACCTCAATGTCAACATCTTGTCTGTCATGGTACTCAACAGTTTTGCAAAATACTCCCACTGGGGTGACAGGGCAGTTTCGAAGACTCTCTGTGTGTTAGTTCTCGGGACTGCAGCACATCTACGCTTCTTGCAATACAAATGTAAGTGTAAGGGGAGCTACAAAGTATATATGCATGCACTAAGTATATATGCATGCTGCACTTGCAGCTCTAAAATATAAACTCACGGGGCTGGAGCAATAGCACAGCAGGTAGGGCGTTTGCCCTGCACACGGCCAACCCAGGTTCGATTCCCAGCATCCCATATGGTCCCCCGAGCACTGCCAGAAGTGATTCAGTGATTCCTGAGTGTATGAACCAGGAGTAAGTCCTGTGCATTGCAGGGTGTGACCCAAAAATTCAAAAAAATAAAATAAAATATAAACTCACTGTAGAAAAACAGGTTAAAAAAATAAACTGTGAAATTTTCTGGCACCCTATTACCCAAATATTCTTTCACGTTTTAATAGTTTATTGATTTTTGTTCTCTGTCTCTCTGTCTCTGTCTCTGTCTGTCTCTCTCTATCTGTGTGTGTCTCTCTCCCTTCTTCCCTCCATCTTTCCCTCCCTCACTTTCTCCCTCCCCTTCCACTCTGCTGCTCAGCCCTCAATTATACTCTGTATGTTCCTTTCACTTCCTTTGAATCCCTTTCCTGACCTTAGCAGTCATGATTCTTGCAGTGTCCCGAGCCACAAGGTCACCTGTGGCTGGGACACTTGGTTGGTTGAGCTCTGTGGAGACCGTGCCTCTTTGTGGCACCAGAATTCCAATGTGCCATAGGATTGCATGAGACAATGTGGGAATCAAACTCTTGCCCTCATACCTGCAAGGCAGGTTCTCTGCCACGCAGATCCCTTCATTGTTTAGGAGTACGTATCCTTATAATTAATTTCCTATGTGGTCTCAGGAGGACAGCTATATACAGAAACATATATTTTTGAAGATTTTTTTCATTTTGCCATTTGGGCCACACTCAATATTACTCTTGGCTCTGTGCTCAGGGATTACTCATGGCAGTGTGCCAGGGAATGCCCTGTGGTCTTGGGGATCAAACCAGGGTTCACCATGCAAGGCATGTGCCTTAATCCCTGTGCTCTCTCTCTCTCCATCTCAGATGCATACAGATATGCATAAACATACCATAAATATTTGTTTGCATGATTTAATCCAACATATAGTTTGTTCTTTATTCCATAGATCTTAAGTTTTCAACTTCCTGCTAAATATATTAAAAATTCATTGAGCAATTATTTTTGAAGGCTCTTTAGCAATACCATATAAGCATATCAAAATCATCTTAATTCCTCATTTTGGAACACTTCAGGCTGTTTTTTTTCCCCCCAGCATTTTCCTACTATCAGTAATTCTACAGTAAATTAATGTAACCAGTGGCGGGCATAAACTGAGAGGCTAGAGAATGAGTCCCTGAATACTAAACCATTAGTTGAAAGGATATTAGAACATCCAAGATCAAACAACACCCCTGCAGCAGACCACACACACACACACACACACACACACACACACACATACACACACACACATACATCCCACCCTGCTATAGCCATGGAAACCATGTGCCTGTCCTCCCTTTAGGATATATGGAAAATGGCAATTTCCCATGTTCTTTAGAAAACCAAAAGCCATCAACCTTGTTCTCAGTCATCTTTGTCCTTGTCGGCTCAGAGGCATATATAGAAGTAAAAAAAAAAAAAAAGATTTTCAATGTTTTTAATCTTGGGAAGCTGCTGAGTGGGATTCAGAATCCCGTTCTCAGTGGCCATGAAGAAGCAATTGAGCTCTTTTTGTGTCCATTTCTCCATCCACAAACATGCCTTCCTCTGTGTCCTATGAAGCACTTATGGCCTGCATGAATGGGTTGGTCACTCAGCACACAGAGGGACCCAATCACTCCTTCCTCCTCCCATATACTCCCACGGTTCAAGTGAGTACCCAGGTGGGCCCATCCCTGCCTCTCCCCTTTCCGCACCCGACAAAAGCTCATCTACACATTGGGACCAGCTTCACTATCTCTCCAAAGAACCCCTGACCCACTAACTCACCTCTCATCATAGTCATAAGGATCTTAAAAGCCACCCAAGATCAAACAACACCCTGCAGCAGACTGCACACACACACATACACACACACCCCACCCTGCTATAGCCATGGAAACCATATTGCCTGTCCTCGCTTTAGGATACACGGAAAATGGCCTCCTACCTTCCACTTGGCACAACTACAGGGGCAGATGCCAGCACCGTCCTTATAGGGACAAGCCAAGAGTTTAAGCATTTATTGGCAAATGAAGCCAATTGTGTGTTCAGCCCTCGTGGGAAAGGAAGGAGCAGGGTGTGGAGACAAAGGGTCACTGAGGGTTGGTGGTTTACATTAGTGACATGGATACTTGGGACTCAGGCTGGAGCACGGGCACAGGACAGGAGCGTGAAGGTCTGAGAATGGAGTGGCAGAGCCACACTCTCCACCTTGGGGACCCAGGCCCAATGCACTCGTAGCCCTCTGACCCAGGATCCCGAAGTTACCCGTGACTCGAGAACATGTCTCCTTCTTCAATTTTGTCCACTGGGATGGTGTGAAATGAATTTTTGAGTATTTTCAAGCAAAGATAACAAAACCCAGGGCAAATATGCCAGTGTGTTTCCCTTCCCACCCAATCCTCAGAGGATTCTTTCCAACCTTACTCTTGAGTTTTCAAATCCTCAAGATAGACCCTATATACCTTCCTCAACACAACCCCAAATTAAAGCTGAAGAAGAAGGATGCTGCTTTCTCAAACTCCCTGGTCCAGCATCACCTCTGGGCTTGGCATGTGTCAACCCCAATTTCTTGGGTTCTGGCTGACTCTCCCTTTCTGGCTTCCCTCTCCAGAACTCAGTTTCCTTGGTCTCAAAACTAGGTGACTGGTTGAGTCTGGGGTCAAAGCACTCGATTCCAGATTCTGCAGTTCTTCACAGGAGAGAGAGACAAAGGGTCCCCAGAAAGCAGGTCCTGTTCCCCATCTCTTTCACCACACTTGCTTTGGTTTTGTCTATTTTCTATATTGAGAGTTAGAATTGAGGTTTACCGAGAAAAGGACTCTATACAGTCCCCATCAAATTTGAAAACCCTAAACCACCCATAAGTTTCCAAGATTCCAGCAGCAATTATGAAGGAAAAATAACAAAACCTTGTTCCAGAGTGAAAGTACAGTGGGCAGGGTGCTTGCCTTGCTCATGGTTGACCCAGGTTCAAACCCCAGCACTCCATCTGGTTCCCTGGGCATCACCAGGAGTGATCCCTGAGCACAGAGCCAGGAGGAAACCCTTAGCACTGCTAGGTATGGCAAAAAAAAAAAAAATTCCACTGAGTTGGGCTGTTCACCTTGTGTTCCAACTTTCCATTTGACACAATCCTTTGAGATGAGGCTCTCTTACACCCTGAAATGACAACTCGTGTGGCAGACAATATAAGTAGCAGAGACAGGAAACATGCATTCAGACATGGCTTCACAGGCTGCCTTCCCAGCCCATCCACAGCAGATGCAACAGCTTTCAATGTTTTTTCCCCATCTTTCAGGACACAACAGGATTTGGAAAGACAGTCACTTAATAGTTTGGTGAATGAATAAACTTTTGAATGGACAAGGAAAGTCTATCCTAGAGTCCATAAAAACTGAGACACAAATTAGAACCATCCCGGATTTCAGCTGCTTTGAAGCAATCAACCTGATCGTTCAGAACCACAGTCTAGCTAGTGCCTTTTCTTCACATCCGAGCGGAGAACACAGGGCATTCTTGAAGCCAAGGAGTTTCCTTTTAGGGATGGTTTCATTTGTGGCACTACCCAGGATTATCAGAGTGATGATCCACACTCCACCCTTCTTGGCTATTTTTTTGTTTGTTTTTGTTTTTTTGGTTCTGGGTCACACTCGGCCGTCTCAGGGCTTACTCCTGACTATGTGCTCAGGAGTCACTCCCGGTGGGTTCAGAGGACCATCTGGGGTGCCAGGGATTGAATCTGGGCAGCCACATACAAGGCAAGCACCCTACCTGTTGTACCATCACTCCGCCCTCTCGCCCCATATGTTCATCTCATGGTCCATGCAGGCTTTCTCAACTATCACTCTGAACCAGAGATTTCTCTAGATGCAGCACTGTCTTGTTCACCATCGGAAGTTTAACAACTCCACCAGACTATACTCACTGGATGTCAGTTATATTAGTCTCCTCACTGCTCCAACAGTAGCACTGTCGCACTGTCCTCCCTTTGTTCATAGATCTGCTCGAGCAGGCACCAGTAACGTCTCCATTGTGAGACTTGTTGTTACTGTTTTTGGCATATCAAATACGTCATGGGCAGCTTGTCAGGCTTTGCCGTGCAGGTGGAATACTCTCAGTAGCTTGCCAGGCTCTCCGAGAGGGGCAGAGGAATTGAACCCAGGTCGGCCGACTGCAAGGCAAATGCCGTATCCGCTATGCTATTGCTCCGGCCCACTGAATAATATGGTAACAACCAAAAATGTCTCTAGATGTTACTAAATGAGATTGGGCCTCTTTAAGAAGCAATGTTTCCCAACAACTCACAATAGCAGAGACACTATAAGAGCACAATAGCAGAGACACTGTAAGAGGGTTAGGAGAAGCAAGTCACACTGAATCACACCAAGAACAGAAATGCAAGTTTCCTTTCATCTTTGCCAACTCCCTGCATTTCTTCCTCCACCCTCACGATTCTCCTTAAGCAGGCCTTCCTGCGCACCTTAAAATGCATCAGAACTGTTTCAATGGAGAGTTCAGGCAAGACACCTCTGACGCATCTTTCAAGGCTGTCTTAAAGTCAATAAACAGGCCCAGATTGAATACAACATAGAGAATACGTTTAGCCTTGTAAGATGATGAGTGAAATGTTCTACCTTGAAGAAGGTTCAGGATAGTACAATATGGCTAACACGACCTTACTATACTTCAACCTCTTCATCCAAGGATCTATTCGAGGCCACTGAATATACCAGGCGCTTTGCTACGCCATCTCCAATTTGATTTTCCTAGCAATCTAACAGCAAACACATTATCTATTTAAGAAGGGGCTCAGGTTGGTAAAACGACTTGCCCCAGGTCACAAAATTGGTCCATACATCAAATCTTGAACACAAAGCCATCACAAGCTGCAAGTCTCCGCCTTCACCATAGCTATACTGCCGTGCAACCCAAAAACATCATCAGCTACCATCAGTAAAAAACCAAGGAGGGGCTGGAGCAATAGCACAGCGCATAGGGCATTTGCCTTGCATGCAGCCAACCCAGGTTCGATTCCCAGCATCCCATATGGTCCCCTGAGCACCGCCAAGGGTAATTCCTGAGTGCAGAGCCAGGAGTAACCCCTGTGCGTCACTGGGTATGATCCAAAAGGAAAAAAAGTAAAAAAAGAGATAACAGAAAAATCTTTTCATAGATAAGAGACCAAGGACCGATTCGTTATTTTTCTTTGTGTTTTTCCTCATTTTCTAAATTGTTTTCCCCTATATATGTGTAAATCCATGTTAAAAGTAATCAAAAACAGGGGGGTGGGGCGATAGCACAGCGGGTAGGGCGTTTGCCTTGCACGCGGCCAACCAGGGTTCGATTCCCAGCATCCCATATGGTCCCCTGAGCACCGCCAGGAGTAATTCCTGAGTGCATGAGCCAGGAGTAACCCCTGAGCATCGTCGGGTGTGACCCAAAAGAAAAAAAAAGTAATCAAAAACAGCTTCTAACAACAAAAATAACTCACACAGAACATGGAATGCATTTCTAGCAAACCGTTATTGCCATTTCGCATCCACGAGATTGCCAAAAATGAAGCTGGCTAATCCTCAGTGTTGACAAGGATGTGAGGACACAAAGAACCTCCCACACTATTAGTAGAAACAGAAGATTCGAGGGTCGGAGAGCAGCCTGGCACCCTCCAGCATGCTGTGAAACACAGTTCTTGCAGCGACTCTCTTCAAAGAATGGCTCCCACAGGTGTAGCGTGTTCACAATAGACGAAGATCAGGTTCCAAGATACTTAATGTCTATTAATAGAGGAATTGGGGACAATGGAATTCAAAGAAATCACATCAGAGAAACTAAGGTACATTTCCAGGCATTACAGAGAGAGAGATCCAACCCATCATGTTAAGTAAAAATCAAATTTTAAACTCCCAGGTCCAAAGGATTGCAGGATACATAAGCTTAAAGCATATGCAAATGTGTGTCTCTGCGTGCACTATGGGCAGTCAGGAATCTGCAGTTTTCTAGGTGGCTGCATACAATGTCTAGACACTCAGAAAATTCTGTGTCTATATAAGCACCCATTAATATCAATTCTGTGCTGAAGCAAAGACTATAAGCCGGGGGAACGGAAAATGAACTTCTCATTTCCTTTGGGTACCACTTTCTGCATTATTTTAAACCATCTTTTCAACAACATGTATCACTGCCAGACACAAAACAAAAACTGGTGGTGGTGATGTGGGGGAGGGGGAGGGGGGATGCTGATGCTTTGTTTTGTTGCTTTGATTTCGGAGAGACAAGAAACCCAGTTGTCAAAGCAACGGCCTCCAAACAAAGCAACGTATAGAGCGACCTTCGATGACAATAGCAAACGCTCACAAAACAAGACAGTGTGTGAAAGCTGCTCCGGGTGGGGTGTGCCAGTGAGTGGCATAATGGAGACTTTCTCTCCTGGCACACAGAGAGACAAAGACGGGCTGCTGCCCGGTAGCGTTGGAAAGGCTGGATCTGAAGACTCCTGGTGAAACAAATGCTGCTTTTTTTATTTATATTTTTTGAGGTGACCTATAGCAACTTCCCCGGCAGGAAGAGTCCCATTTTTCCTGTAGCCCACCCTCCAGCTCATCTCTTCCTTGGGCAGCTGATGCCACCTTGTTCCCCGGGGTGTGCAGATCTCTGCTCTCCTTTGCCAATCTCTGGCCCTCACCCCCAGGGCAGAAGAAGATTGAGGCTACTGCCCTCACGGCTGCATTGCTGGCCCCTGAGGTTAACATTTCTCACCTCTAAAATATCTTCTCTTCGGGACTGGAGCGATAGCACAGCGGGCAGGACGTTTGCCTTGCAAGCGGCTGACCTGGGTTCGATCCCCAGCATCCTATATGGTGCCTCGAGCCCTGCCAGGAATAATTCCTGAGTCCAGTGCCAGGAGTAACCCCTGAGCATTGCTGTGTGTGACCCAAAAAGCAAAACTGAAAAACAAAATCTTCTCTTTCTTGTTTGCTTTCATCAGAGGCCATAACGTGACGGTGCTCAGGGCCTACTCCTGGCTCTGTGCAGAAGACTGACCCACCCACCCACCCACCCCTGCTCAGAGGGTCTATGCAGTGAAGGAGAGAGAGCTGGGGTCAGCCGTATACAATGCACACATCTGACTTCCTCAACTACCTCTCCAGATTAAAAATATTTTCTCTTCTTGAGGGCTTAGGGAAGGTGTTTTGGGCCATATCCAGTGGCGCTCAGGGGCTATGCCTGGCCCTGTGCTCAGGAATGACCCCTGGCCCAGTTCAGGAGCTATACATGTTAGTCCTCGTGATTCAAAGCAGGAGAGCAGCCTCCACAGTTGAATGTCTGTACTATCACTTGACCCCCAAAACATCTTCACAATGCCGCCTACTTGACTGGCAGTTGTCAAAACTAAGTCCAATAGAATTTTTTTTTTTAAAGTTGCCAACACCTGGGGCTGGAGCAATAGCATAGGAGGGTAGGGCATTTGCCTTGCACGTGGCCAACCCGAGTTCGATTCCCAGCATCCTGTATGGTCCCCTGAGCACCGCCAGGAGTAATTCCTGAGTGCAGAACCAGGAGTAACCCCTGAGCATCGCCAGGTGTGACCCAAAAGCAATAAATAAATAAATAAATAAATAAAAGTTTAAAAAAAAGTTGCCAACACCAAGATACTGTGAAAATACTAGTTCATTTGAGAAAAGTTCTTAAAAATAAACTAATTAATTAAATAATAATAATAATAATAATGTGGCACAACACAGCCACTGGCATCATCTATGCTATAGAAATTCTGGCTACAGTCGGGAATAGTTGTCGAGGACCTCCCATACACACTGGGCACGGCAACCAACCTTCTCTCTTGAAAAGCAAACACAGGGCCAGAAGGATAGCACAGAAGATAAAGCGCTCGCCTTGCATGTGGCTGGCCCAGGTTCGATCCATCCCAAATGGTTCCCCGAGCACCACCAGGAATAATTCCTGAGTGCAGAGCCACGAGTAACCGCTGAGCATCGCAGGGTGTGGCCCCAAAACAAACAAAGCAACAACAACAACAACAAAAAGCATACAGCCCCCCCTTTTCATCTGTCCTAATTTTCTCCTGGCTGGCCACGTGCTGTTCAAACCAGTTAGACTCATTCGTTTCTGCAAAGTGTTCGTTTTCTTCCTAGTCCTTCATCTGCTATACCTGGAACCACTTGAAACACTCTACAAGCAGCTCTCCTTTTTCATTTTTTCTTATTGCTTGCTTTTTTTTTATAAGGTGGGTGGGGGTGTTTGATTTGGGGGCCACACCTGGCCACACTCAGGGGCCATGCAGTGCCAGGAAGGAGCTCTGTCCTCCTGCATGCAGAGCAGGCTATCTCTGGGGCCTCCCTGTTTCTGGATCTTCTGGCATTGGTTCAAACCTTTCCCTTCTGGTCAAGTCCAGCAAAATGGGAACTTGGTTCTTGGCATCCTGCCCAAGGCCTTCCCCCTACCTTGTGGTTTTCTGTCCCATGATGTAAGTACTGAGCATGGTCTCTGCCTGTTGTCTTTGGTGCTGAGAACACAGCACTTAGCTGGCTCCGAGGAAACACTTGTAAAGTGAACGACCAAAGCATCCACTGCAGGGGCTGGAGCAATAGCACAGCGAGTAGGGTGTTTGCCTTTCACGCGACCTTCCTGGGTTTGATTCCCAGCATCTCAAATGGTCCCCCAAGCACCGCCAGCAGTAATTCCTGAGTGAAGAGCCAGGAGGAACCCCTGTGCATCACCAGGTGTGACCCAAAAAGAAACCCAGGGTTGGGACCCTGGTATGACAGATGGTCCCCTGAGCACTGGCAGGAGAGATCTCTGAGCACAGAACCAGGAGTAAGACCTGAGCACAGCTGATTATGTCCCATAAAACAAATAAAAGAATCAAACTTGTTTAGCAGTGACAGGAGGCTGACACTGTGGTGGGGGGGGGCTGAAGGAGTAACTCACATGTATTTGGAAGAGGTATGAATTTGAACTCTAACACGTACAGAGTCTGGGAAACTGATGTTATCTCCACTTAAATTTGTTTTTTTGTTTTTTTTTTTTTTTTTTGCTTTTTTTTGGAGGAGTCACACCCAGCAATGCACAGGAGTTACTCCTGGCGGTGCTCGGGGGACCATGTGGGATGTTGGTAATCAAACCCGGGTTGCCCGTGTGCAAGGCAAACACCCGACCCGCTGCAATTTGTTTTTTAGAAAAAATGACACATGAAACAGTTAACAACAACATGTATTTACCTATGGCTCAGAGATATCTGGGGAATCAAGATCAGCCTTTCCACAGGGAAGAGGCAGGAGACCCGGGGAGAAGGACCCCAGAGCTATTACCTTGCCCTCCTCAAGCAAATTTTGCTCTTCACCTAAATGCAAAGCAGCTCCCTTCCAGGTGGAAGGCAGCGGAAACTTCTCCACCCCAGTCCACGCTGAGCACTTGGCTAATTGAAACGGTGGCGAGTGAAATCTTAGGTAGCTGAAGCACCATTACCCAAATTGGAAAGTGACACCAGGGTTCACACCTACTGACCCACCGAGTGAGAGCTAAGTCACGCGCACGCGCACACAGACTCCCCCCAAACCCGCGCCTCCCTAGGACACGGGGTGCCAGGGCTCTCCAACAGCATGACTCACTCCCAGGGAGAAGGGAGGCGACCCAGACAGGAAAGGGAGAGCGGAGAGAGAGGCAGAGAGGAGAGAGGAACAAGAGAGAGAGACGGAGGGTGGGGAGCGCTAGGGGGGACCCCCTCCACCCCATCGCCAGGATGCTGGCTGCAAAGCTTCCATGACAAAACACTGGCACAGGCGGGAGAGTTGCTGGGGTCAGGGTGTTCTTCAGGATCTCGGCTGGTTTCCATAGAGACTATGAATTCCTGCCTCTCAATAACCACCTTCTCTGCGGTCTGACAAATGTCTCCATCAGCCAGCGAGGATCTGGGCCCGGGCTCCTGCAGGGAGAAGGGGCGCCAGGGCGGGCTGGAGACTCGAGCCCCCGACAGCCTCTGGCCTCTGGCCTGGCCTCAGCGCTGGGAGGAGAGACGGTTTCTGTTTCCCCTGGTTACCTTCCTCCTCCCCGGAGCAAGCCCGGCCAAACTAGCCATGGGGGACTGAAGCCGGGGCCAGTTGGGGGGCGAGGGGGAGGTGGAATCAGCCCCCACCAGGCTGTCTGCGGTGCCCTCAGCCCCAGGAAACCAGCAGGTCACTTCCTTTCCCACCCCTGCTTCCTCCACTGAGGCGCCACAGGGCCAACGGGGCCCCAGGCTCGAACCCGCGCCCGGTCACAGGGTCTGCCCATTCCTCCTGGCACTGCTTTCCAGAGCTGCCTCTTGCGACGACCAGCCCCACCCACCCTGACTTTGCCCTCATTTCTCGGGGCCCCATGCCACTGTCACTTAACTGTCTTCTGCTCCCCTGAACACACACTAGCTACAACCCCCCAGGAACTCCAGGGTTCAGCCATGTGGGCGAGCAGGGAGTTCTGAGATGCTGCCGGGAACCCCACCAGGGTTCCACCCATCCCACAGCTGCTGCTTCCCCAGGGTTCTCGCCCGCCTCGCACCCGCAACTGCAGGTGGCACCAATCCTTTAGTGGGCCCTGAACCCCTCTGCCTCTGGGTGCCCAGGTGCCTTCCCCCCCCGCAAAAGCCACCTACAAAGCTGACATACAATTTTTAGGGCACTGGTACAAAGGCTAATTATTTACTATTATGCTGAAGCATTTCATTCTGGTTTTGGTGATCAGGTTGCGGGTCTTTGCCTGCAATAATGGAAATCAAACAGGGCGACAGGACCTCACAAAGGTGATCCCACGTTCTCCTGCACACCACATCTCTGGCCCTGAGAAAAGGCGGGGGGGCTTTGTTTCTGGTTGGTTTGGTTTGGCTTGGGGGGCCATACCTTGTACGCCTGCTGCTCTGGGGTTGCTCCCAGCAGTGCTCAGGGGTCCACGCAGTGCCAGAGATTGAACTGGGGTCCACTGCATGCAAGCAAGTGCCCTAACCCCTGTAGTATCTCTCCTCCAGCCCTAGACTGGGATTGTTGAAAGAGGATAAAATTAAAACATTCTAAAACTGTGGGGACCCCTGGGAATCGCACTTCTTCCCTGAGTCTCCCTGACTCTCTCTCGCCCACTCGGTACCTGCGTCAGCCTGCAGAATCAATCAAGTCCCACCTCCACAGAGGCTCGTGCTCTGCCCCCAGCCTTGAGGACACATGCCCCCCTCTCTCTACACCCCAAAGGCAGGTCTAAATATACCTCTCCCCATCCCCAGGCCAGACACCCAAGACTCTGGGTTTTCATTTAGTCCTTAGCCCCAAACTCTTCTCCTCCTGTGGCCACCTACTTACTGACTGACATACTTCTGGGGCTTGTGGCCATCCACAAGACTCCTGGGAGAAATGTTAACTCTTTCTTCTGCACCCCAAAGCACTCGTGTGTTTGTTATCAGATCACTTTTCCAACCCATCATTGTCAAACAGATTCAATTCTGTTCGTCTGGTCTCTTGTTTGGGGCCATACACCATCGTGGTTGGGGCTGGTGATACTCAGAGGAGCCATATATAGTCCTTAACCCCTGTACACACTGTCTTTCTCTGTATCTCTGTCTTTCTCTGTCTCTGTGTCTCTGTCTCTCTCTGTCTCTCTCTGTATCTCTGTCTCTCTCTGTTTCTCTATCTTTCTCTCTGTGTCTCTGTCTCTGTCTCTGTCTCTGTCTCTCTCTCTCTCTCTCTCTCTCTCTCTCTCTCTCTCTCCAATTCCTACACCCAATTCTGTTTTATTTTTGCTTGTGTTGTGGTGTCGGGGGGATAGGGGGGTTAAACCCAGGACTTCATAAGTGCAAGGCAAGGGGCTGGGTCCCCTTACTGGCCTCTCCCCAGAGCTAACATCCATGTCTTTTACAGCATTCCGTTTCTAAGCACAGGAATTTACGGCAGAAGCTATATGAACTTGCTGGCCCCCCAGTGCGGTTCTGTGACACACCGAGGGCTGTGTTCTGGGTCCAGAAGTCCCACACCGGGACTCTGGCGGCAGCCTCCTGCCTGTGGCTGTGGTGGGGTGGTGAGCACATGAGAAAACCCACGTCAGGCTGTGCAGCTCTAACCCCTAAACCTTTCTAAATCATATTCTGATGCATTACTGAAACAAACAAGCCAAAAAATTTCATAGTGGATGTAAACTATGTGCTATGGCATTTCAGGAACAGCAACGAAAGGTGGTAGAAATTGCCAGATCTCTTGGCACCTGCCCTGAAAGCTTTTCATGCTTTGGACTGACCAGTCACACTCCAAGTTCCGCTCTGTCCCCACGTTCCAAACGAATCCCAAAGAAGTTGTCTACTATGTACTAACTATGACTGCTTTTCCCTTGAGTTATAAGTTTTATTGACAACCCAAAAAATGGTACAACGACATGGCCGACCCAGGTTCAATTCCTCCACCCCTCTCGGAGAGCCCAGCAAGCTACTGAGAGTATCTCGCCCGCACGACAAAGCCTGGCAAGCTACCCGTTTTCGATATGCCAAACACAGTAACAAGTCTCACAGTGTTACTGGGCCCGCTCTAGCAAATCGATGAACAACGGGAGGACAGTGCTACAGTGATAGCCAGAGATGACACAAAGAGGGGCCGGAACAATAGGACAGCAGGTAGGGCGCCTGCATTGCACACAGCTGACCCAGATTCAATCCCTGGTACCCCATAGGGTTCCCCCAGTCACTGCCAGGACAGATCCCTGAGCTCAGAGCCAGGAGTTATCCCTGACCACTGTGGGTATGACCCCAAAACAACAACAAAAACCATGATACAAAGAGTTTTCTACATTAAACTTAAAGATGGTGAAGATCCAAAACTTATGACACTGAAGAAACACAGAGATCAATTTTAATTTTTTAAAAAAGCCACCTAGGGACTAGAACGATAGCACCGCAGGTAGGGCGTTTGCCTTGCATGCAGCCAACCCAGGCTTGATTCCCGGCATCCCATATAGTCCCTCGAGCATCGCTAGGAGTAATCCTTGAGTGCAGAGCCAGGAGTAACCCCTGAGCATCGCCAGGTGTGACCCAAAAAGCAAAAAAATAAAAAATAAAAAAAAGTACTGGTTGGTTTCTTAATACCAAGACCAAAAAAAAAAGCCATATAATGTTCACCTGTTTTAAAAATGTATATGTTTTGGGGGCTGGAGCGACAGCACAGCGGGTAGGGTGCTTGTCTTGCACGCGGCCGACCCGGGTTTGATTCCCAGCATCCCATATGGTCCCCTGAGCAACGTTAAGGGTAATTCCTGTGCATTGCCAGGTGTGACCCAAAAAGCAAAAAAAAATTTTTTTTAAAATATATATACATATGTTTTGTGGGTTTTTTTTCCTTTCAGCTGTAAAAAAGCTGTCTTGAAGATAAATCATACCATGGGTTATGTTTTTTGGCTGAGAAAGCGCCATCTCCTTGTATGAAAGCTAATTATTGCTTTAATCTTCCACATTCCAAAACTCTCAGGGCTCTGGACCTCAGCGTGATCATCCTTCTCTCCTCTCCAGTGTCCTTACATGGGAAAATGCTCATTATTGAACCGGTCCAGCTCTCTGCCAACAGTTCCATTTCTTTCAAGTCTGGCCTCATTTCATACAAAATCCAGCTCTCTGCTTATTTTTAGGTTTGGATGGGCATATTTCATTATCAATGCCCTTTTTTAAAATGCAAAACCCATTCATGCTTTCCTTCACTCCATCAGTATTTGTCGGGCTTCTAATAAATGCCAAGCAGTCACCAGAACAAAGGTGACCGAGACACGGCCATGCTCTGAACTTTACTTACGTTCTGGAAGGAGATGCCAGCCAGGTGCTAAGGTGTGACTCAGTGTGATGCACACTGTGACAGGGACAGAGAGGAGCACAGAGCACAGAGCACAGCCATCTCAAGCAGCCTGGAGGGCCTGAGGACAATGAAGCTGAGTCCTGAAGGAGGAGGGGGAGGAAGAGGGGACAGGTGGGGAGACCAGCCGTGGAACCCGTGATGGAAAATGCTGGTTTAAGCTGGAAAAGCCAACAGAGGGAAAGGGAGCAGCGAAGTCTGGCAGTGGACAAGGAGCAAGAGGTTCCGCGGGGCTGCCCGGCGGAGGAAGCACAATGTCTTTTTGTGGCCCAGGTGAAATGCCTGGTCTAGGAGCAGTAAAAATCGCCCGCCTGGCACAAACAAAGCCATGAGTTCAAATCCTGGTGTCATCCCATGCACCAAGTGAAGTGCTAGCATTTCTAGTGCTTTGGGGTCCCTGGCACCCCAAAACAGGATAAAATCCTCAGCACCTGGCCAGCTCTGTGCAAACCTGGCCACTAAAGTTACACATAAGCACCGTTAACCAGGTATACACATCCCACGGGAACTCCTGGCGAGCATCACAACCAGCCTGAGCTTGAGTACCAGACTTCAGTTAAGTGTGACTCTCAGCCAGCCCGTGTACGAACACTACCTCGAAAGGGTGCCACCCTGGTGAGCATCACAAGCAAGTGCGCAAGCGTCAAAAGCAAGTTTGTGCAATCCCTGGTTGCTGCAGCTGCAGAAGTAAAGGAAGAGAAGGTGGGGAAACAGCCTGGAAGGAGCGGGTGGAGGATTGGATGGGCAAGAGATCACTGCATAATTTTCTTTTTTTTTTTTTTTGCTTTTTGGGTCACACCCGGCGATGCACAGGGGTTACTCCTGGCTCTGCACTCAGGAATTACTCCTGGTGGTGCTCGGGGGACCATACGGGATGCTGGGAATCAAACCCGGGTCGGTCGCATACAAGGCAAATGCCCTACCCTCTGTGCTATCGCTCCAGCCCCCTGCACAATTTTCTAAAGCTGTGCCAATGACAACATTCACTGTGTCATACTGGTTTTCAAGCAGCCTTAGTCAAAACTGGTTTTGCTCCGTCTCCTTCACCTCCAGCATTCTCAACGGTTTCATGTTAGGCTGAATTCTTTTTAAAAGGGCACTTGGGGCTTGGGAGAGGTCTCAAACGGCTGGGTACAGAAGCACATTGGGAGTTCTGGGTTCAGTCCCCAGCACCACAGGGTCTCCAAGCACTGGGAATGTCAGCCCCCAGCACTGCTGGGTGTGGTCCAAAACAAAGAAGATAGTTGCTTTGTTTCATGAGGTTCAAAGAGAAAAACCTCCTCAGCAGGTCTCTCAGACACTCCTATTTTCCTGGTCCCAGGGAGAGAAACAGCTAAAGACTTTTACCACTCAATTCTGTCTGATGTGTTTTGTTTGTTTGTTTTGATTTTGGGGTCACACCCGGCAATGCACAAGGGTTACTCCTGGCTCAACACTAAGGAATTACCCCTGGCAGTGCTCAGAGGACCATATGGGATGCTGGAAATCGAACCTGGGTTGCCGCATGCAAGGCAAACGCCCTACCCATTGTGCTATCGCTCCAGCCCCTTCTGATGTGTTTTAAAGGCCACTGACAGTGAGGAAAGCCTGTGTAACCTCAGGCAATGTGCTCGACCTCTCTATGCCTAGTTTGTTGAACTAGAAGAAGAAACTAAGTATCATTTACCCTGTAGCATTCTTGTGAATGGAGCAAGAGAGATGATAAAAAGGGTTGAAGATATGTTTTGCATGAAAGAGGCCCAAGTTCTGTCCACAGAACTCCCAGCAGTGACTCCTGAGCACTGAACTGGGAGAAGTCCCTGAACCCCCAAATAAAACAAACAAGAAAAATAAGAATTCTTGTGAAGTACACAGTAAAATTATATCCAGCAAGAGTATACACATATTTATGTATTACAGAATTTAATACAGGATTATAATCATTAACTTGTATAATTACTGAGTAGAATTGAACAATGTATATGCATATATGTGAATACAATTTGTATTTTGTTGCAACTTTTGCTACATATATTTGCATATCTGTTTATACACATGTGCACACATATGTACACACATACACACTTTTAGCCAGCCTTAACTCTACATCAAGGACCTAAAGAACCAGGGGGAAGAAAAATACATTTTTTAAAAAAATTTTTTTTTCATTTTCTTATTCTTTCTGGGCTGGAGCGATAGGACAGCGGGTAGGGTGTTTGCCTTGAACGCGGCCGGGTAAAATTCCTCCATCCCTCTTGAAGAGTCAGGCAAGCTACTGAGAGTATCCCGCCCGCACGGCAGAGCCTGGCAAGCTCCCCATGGCGTATCTGATATGCCAACAAGTAACAACAAGTCTCACAATGGAGATGTTACCAGTGCCCACTCAAGCAAATCGATGAACAATGGGAGGACACTGGACAGTGCTTTTTTCTCTAAACTTTCTTTCTTAGTCAAGACCTTGGGAAAGTTTTGTTTTAAAAAGAAGTTGAGGGGCTGGAGCAATAGCACAGAGGGTAGGGCATTTGCCTTGTATGCGACCGACCCGGGTTTGATTCCCAGCATCCCATATGGTCCCCTGAGCACCACCAGGAGTAATTCCTGAGTGCAGAGCCAGGAGTAACCCCTGTGCATCACTGGGTGTCACCCAAAAAAACAAAAAAAAAGAAGTTGATAAGGAACAGAAGGTACGACAGCAGGTAGTCTGCTTGCCTTGCATGTGGCTGATCCTAGTTCATCCTTGGCACTACATATGGGTCCCCCAGTGCCGCTGGGAATTATCCTTGACAGAGACAGAAGCCCTGAGCACCGCTAGGTGTGCAAACCTCACCCCTGTTTTTTTTTTTTTAATAAAAACTTGCTGCAAGCTGGAGAAATAGTACAGTGGGTAGGGCGCCTGCTTTATACCTGGTAGGCCCAGGTTCTATCCCTGAAACCCTAAATGGTCCCCCAAGCTTGAGAGAAGTAAGCCCTGGCACCCCTGGGTGTGGCCCTAAAACAAAAATCAAAAACAACATTAATCAAATTTTCCTTCAACCTAGAAGAGCTGGTATTTCTAAAAAATGAATATTAGTACATACATGTTTACTCTATTTCAATGACATTATCTCTCAAAATGCTTCCTAGTGTTACGGTCTGATTCAAACTGTGGGTGCTGTGTTTAAATACCACCTACAAGAATATTTGTAAAAGATATTTTTGTTACCATACAGATTCATACCAAACAGAAAAGATTTTTCGCATTCTTCAATATCCTTATACTTTTTGAGGTCGCATTAAAATCTGGAAACAGACTTTAATTGCATGTCTGTCTCATGGTTGCAATCAGAAACATGGTACTGAAAATCACATATTTGAATACATTAGTGACACCAGGCTAGAAAGTCTACCTTTGTGTATTCTACTTTCCCTGAAAGGTGAAATGCACACAAGAGAGTCAGGGGATTTCCAAAATGGAACGAAGTGCAGTAGCTAATATGTCCTCAGGGATATGAGAGAATGGTCTTTGCATGACCATCTTTCCTAGATTGGGAATCAAACAGAGAAGCCAGCTAGGCAGTGCGATCAGTAAGACACACCTGGCCAGGATGCTCTGCCTGGGAATTCACCACTTGAGAGTCTACTGAAAGGTCGTTACGCTTTCCTAAACATCTGTCACTCTCCCATTTAAAGGCAGAAGGAGAAAATCAAAACAGCTCATGTTGTTTCCAATCCAACAAAAAGTTATTCTGCCTACAAAAAAAAAAAAAAAGACAGCTTAGGGGCCCGGAGTGATAGTGCAGTGGGGAGGGCATTTGCCTTGCACATGGTCAACCCTGGTTCAATCTCCAGCATCCCATGGGGTCCCTCGCCCTTGGCAAGTCCACCAGGACTAATTCTTGAGCACAAAGCCATGAGTAAACTGAGCATCCCCAGGTGTGGCCCAAAACCCTGAAAGAAAATTAAAATAAGAAAGACAGCTTAGGTTCAACGGGGACCAACACAGAGCCTGAACCAGACAGCCAGGAGCTCACTAACCTCCCAGCATCTCTAAGACTTCCTTGGCTGATAAATGTGAGGGCACAGGCAGCAAAGGGCAGAACCATTACATACTCTTTTTTTTTTCCCTCTTGGAGAAAAAACCGGCAGTCAGGAATTACTCCTAGAGGTGCTCAGGGGACCATGTGGGATGCTGGGAATCGAACCCCTGTTGGCCACGTGCAAGGCAAACACCCGCTGTACTATTGCTCCAGCCCCACAGACACACTCATGCTGTTTTTAACCTTGAACTAAAGTTCTGTGAGCACTTTAAGTCAGAACAACTATGAGGATTCTCCTTTGATAAATGGGGTGCAGACTTGACGTCTTTCTAGGTTTTCCACCTCGCAACAAGAGAGTCGAGGTTTCATTCCACATCTCCACACACAGATCCAAGCCTCGCAAGAAAAATCTGCGGAAATGAAAAGAGATCAGGGACTGTTTGTTCTACCCATTATAAACCGTGTATATGAGTATAAGGAATTGGTAAAGGCTAACTTTACATTCTCCAGATGAATTCAAACATACATATTTTTTTTCCACTCTTAAGCATTTCCATTTATGCCAAAGCTCCATGAAGTACCATCTCATATTATACAATCAATGGAATAAATAGGTAGATGATGGCTGCTTTAGGAATGATCTGTGGGTTTAATTAGCTAACTTAAACAAATGGACACATTTACACTGCACAAGGCTACTTTCGGAGAAGAAAGAACTATAATTAGACAACGCAGAAAGGGCCGCATGAATTAAGGAAACTTTCTTTCCACTAAAAGGAAGTATACTCTCAGGGCCTACTGCCTCACTCAAAGCAAACCAATAGCATTTTCAGCATAAGATAGAGAATATTGCAATAACAAAACCACAGCATTCCCTTAAAGAGAAAGAACAGATTTGGTCAATTTTAAGAATCAACCTCCTGGCAAGAGCACTTTTGAGATAACAACACTCAATGAAAATGTTGTCCCACTACGACATTTTAGAGGGAATCTGCTTTTCTCTACATACTGGAAAAGTCTAATTTTTTAAATTAGAAAAGTCTGGAAAGAAAATTCTGGAAAATCCAGAACTTAGCATAGGCTGTTCTGTGTTCCAGTTCCTGTCACTCTGAGCAAGGGGTCCTTAGATGTCAGAAGTGTCCCCTTTGTTTCTCTCTTCCCCACAGTACTTTGTACTAGGCCTGGAAAATAACCAAGTTCAGGAAATACATGCTGAATTATTCTAGACTGGAACATGCTTTTGAAACAAATACTATATTTGATTTCTCAAAAAAAGTGGGGCTCTTAGATGGCCATCTTAAAACTCCTCATTTCCGCTCTTTTATATGCCCACTATGTTTCCAAAAGAATTAGAGTGGTATGGTTAGAAGGATAAAGATCTTTACAATATATATATAAAAAAAAGACCAGTCTCTCAAAGATATTTTGTTTGATGTGGGTCAGAACTAAAAGCAATAAATCCAATCTCCATGCAAAACATCAGTGCTAGATTTCTCCACGCCTTCTGGTTACCACTGAACTTTCCACTGAGATGGCCATGTGGCCCCACCAATACCTTAATTTCAATATTAGGGCCTAGAGCAATAGCACAGCGGGTAGAGCAGGGCATTGGCCTTGAACACAACCAACCCAGTTCGATTCTGGGCATCCCATATGGTCCCCTGTGCATGGCCAGGAGTAATTCCTAAGTGCAGAGCCAGGAGTAACCCCTGAGCACCGCCGGTGCCGTGACTCAAAAAGCCAATAAATTAATGAATTAAAATAACTTCAATATCAGCTTGCATGAGTAAAATTCATTTCCATCCGCAGCCGCGGACACATGAACCTCTGTGGACAATATATCAAATCACTGATGTGATGAGGCCAAGAAGTCCCACACAGTTTCAAGAAACAAGTATTTAGTCCCGACACTTGCAGAGAATAGGGACTAAATCCAGTTTGGTTTTATTAGTTCCCAAATAAGTCAACGTGAGTATTTTGGCATTCACAGCTGTCTAGCATTCAAGCTACCAAAGTGGACCAAAAAAAAAAAAAACTAAGCACCTGAATTATAAATGATCTCCATATAAATAATCCACCTATCCTGGTTTCTTCAAAAGGCAAGTAAGCCCCAATACAACTCCTCCCACCCCAACATACATATGAGAAACGGCTGTTTGTCTCTGGAAATCGTTAAAAGAGCATTCTCAAGAGAAAAAGTCCCACTTGCTTTGAAAACGCTTCATTTAAAAAAAAAAAAAGTTGCGAGTCCAGATAAAAGTTAAGAGGCCTTTCTATTTTTCCTCACACGGGCCGAGTTGTGAAATGGCAACATATTTTATGCAAACTGATAAACAAGATCAAAGGCAACCACCGATCGCAAATGCCATATAAATCATCATCTCATAAAATATCACAAGAGCTATCATCGTGATCATAGCTGGATGAAAGGACTCTAGATACCCGATGGGAAAATTGTGCAAGAAAAAGGGAATCGTGCAGTAACCCTCGTGGACGGCAGAGTTGGGAAGAGCAGGGGCGTTAAGGAGCACCTCCTCGGGATCAAGACCGTCCCCGGACTGCAAACACACACACACACACAATCGGGCGCTTGGCTCCTTCGCCTCTGCCCTGCTTTCAGCTGGGTAGTGCCAGCAGCTGCCTCTCCCCGCCCTCCTTCCCCGCTTCTCCCCTCCCTTCCCCGCGCCCTCCCCCCAGCTGGTGTATTCAGCAGCTCGGCCAGATTAAGAGGCGCTCGCCACGGCCACGGGCCTGGAGATCGGTCATCACCCCCCGCATACACACACACACACACATACACATACACACACACATACACACCCGGGCCGGCGGGCGTGAAAGGCGCGACCCCCGGCTGGCGGGGGACGCGGCGGCCCGGGCGCGGCGGGAGGAGGAGCGGGAGCACGCGGAGCGCGCGGCGCTACCTGAGCTGTCCATGGTGCTGGCGCGGTCCGCTGGCTGCCGGGCGGGACTCCGCGCCGCCGCCCCGCCGGGGCCTCGCGCTCGGCCGCCGCCCCCGCCGCTGCCCGCACTTAGGTCCCCGTTACTGTCCACCAGCTGCAGGGACTCGTAACCATCGCTGCTGGTCTTTTTCCGGTAGCTCCCGAGGAGGCTCATGGGCGAGCCCGGGGCAGCGGGAGGGCAAAGGAGAAGCGATCCACCTGGGAGACGAACGCCGGGCCGCGGGGAGGTGGACGCCGGGCAGAGTTAAGGCAGACAGACCGGGAGGAAAATTCTTTTTTTTTCCCCCAAGGGGAGGAAAAACCCCAAACGCCCCCCGCCAAGCCCCATCAAGTGCCCGACGTGACGCAGAGAGGAGGGTGAAAGAGGGAGCGGCCGCCCGAGCGGCGCCGGGGCCGGGCGCGCGGCGAGGCCACCGCCTGGGGTCCGAGCGCGGCGGAGGGGGGACCAGCGGGGATCGGGGCGGGCCTGGCGGCTGGGGGAGGGGAGGGGGGTCCAGCCGCCGTCCGGCTGGGCAGTGCCCGGAAGCGGTCCCGTAGGTGTCGCCGCGCCGGGCCGCCGCGCTGCAGGGCCGCTCCAAGCGCCGCCGGCCCGCGGGGAGGGAAGGAAAGACGCGGCGAGGCTGGGGATGGGGGTCCCCCCACCCCACCCCGAAGGCGGACCGCGGGCGGGGGGCGGGGACTGTGCCGAGCCAGGGCCACGGGAGAAAGGGGCTGGGCCTGCCGGGGACGGGGAGGGGGGCTCCAGGGGAGGAGGGGGGCCGAGCCAGGCACGCCCATTTTCGTCGAACTTCGCCCAGATTTGCTGGAAGGTTCGGCCGGCCCAGCGCTTCCCCCGGCGCGATCGAGGCCCGGCGCCCCTTTTTCGCCGGACGGGGTCGGTCCCCGGCTGCGATCGCCCAGGCCCCCGGCCGGGCTGGTGCTCCGAGACGGTGGCCCCCGCCTAGAACGTGTGGCTTGCTGCTCAGGAACTGTCAGGGGTGGCCACCCCGAGGTGGGGGCTGGGGGTGGGTGGGGGGTGGGAGGGTTCCGGCCAGGTTGGACCAGGTGCAGAATTTCTGATCTGACATCATTTACCTTGGGACCTGGAGAAAGGACTATACCACTCGGCCGGCTGGAGGGGAGGGTGGGCGAGCCGGCGGGGCCCCGTTTCCCTTCCCTCCTTAGCCCCTCCCCCTGTTTCCGTTCCGAATTCTGGGCCAAGAAAGCTGCTCCTCTCGGAGAATTGGTGAGCAGGCCTAGCAGGATCGTTGGGGGGGTCAGGTCCCTTTCTTGCAGAACCCCATTCAAGACCGTGTGTCTAATTTATTTTTACTCTTCTGGGTCTGTCCTCTTCAATTTTTTTTTTCCCCCTTCGGAGAAACCCAACATTGGAGAAGTTTCGCGCCTTACCAAAAAAAAAAAAAAAAACTCCCAACTCTCAAAAATTGTAGTCACCAAATGGTCCTTTTCCTCCCTGAAATTAGATGGCAAGAGCAGCCTACATTCTCATCATTTCTAGTAAACATTCTCATCACTTCCAGTAAAAAACAGGTGAAAAAAAACCACTTTTCTTAAAAATTACCCCTTTTTAGGAACTGGAGTGGATAGTATAACCGATAGGGCGTTTGCCTTGCACACAGCCAACCCGGGGTCGACGCTGGGCCGACCTCGGTTTGATCCCTGGCATCCCATATGGTCCCTGGAGCACCGCCAGGAATGATTCCTGAATACAGAGCCAGGAGGAACCCCTGAGCATCGCCGGAAGTGACCCAAAAAGTAAAAAAAAAAAAAAATTATTCTTTTCTCCAATTGGGATCTGAAATGACTAAATGAGAAGCTGGCTATTTCAAAGCCATTTGAGTTTCTCATCACTAACTCAGCCCGGAAAGAGTAAACGTGTGCAAATTTTGCTTAAGCCTCTTGGCTCTTGCAGCTATTATATTGATCAACTAACAACACAAAATACAAGATAGTTTCCTGGAAGCTCTAGGTTTATATATGCATTGCACAAAATAAATTCAGTAGACTGAAAGATGTTTTCCTATTCAAATGATCACTCAAAAGCACATCATTGGGGGGGGGGGGGATAGAGGGTGGGGGTTGTCACACCCAGCGATGTTCAGGGCTTACTCCTGGCCCCGCACCCAGGAATTACTCCTGGTGGTGCTTGGGGACCAAAAAGGATGCGGGGATCGAACCTGGGTGGACCACGGGCAAAGCAAATGCCTACCCACTGCTACCTCATCTTTTAGAGAAGAAGAAGGAAGAATCTGGACAAATCAAGAGTTGGGGTTTCTGGATCCCTCCATTCCCTTTGGCAAGACCTAACGCTGATCAGTTGCTTTCCTGATTGCATTTTCTGAGCAAATGGAGATCTGCTCTGTAGTACAAGTCTCAGTTGATATTTATAACTGGATCAATTCACTTGAGTGGTGACAAGGAAAAAAGTGTAATAAAATTTCAAACAGAGTTTACACTTTGAATTTTCCAAATCTGTCAGATTCAGCTATTTTAGTTGTTTGGCTTGAGTACCACTCTGTATACTATAATAAGTAAATCTTTCCCAATAACATTTTAGAAAATATTTATCTGCTCTTCTGTTTTTATTTCTATACTGCCCCAGAGGGAAAAATAAATACTGAGTATACATCATGTGCCTTGACATATCCTGGATTTACAATAGCTAGATTAAGAGATTTAGGGAAGATCAAATTTGAAAAGTAGAAATTATTTTCAAAAAGAGCATTGAGTTATTTTTTTGCTGAACTGTTTCCACACATATTTCTGGAAGAATTTACAAATGAAGCATATGCCTTTGTATTTTGGGATATCTATCTTCACCGGTTTGCAAATTTAAAGAAAACATGAATAGTTACAGGGCCCATTTTATTTATTTACACTTAATTTAGCATAAATAAAAATCAATCCAAAAAAAATTTAACAATCCAATAAAGTCAGATATAAAGAACATATTAAAGCAGGACGTTTCTGGAACCAGAGAGATAGCTCAACAGGCTAAAATATATGCTTTGCATGCAGAACACCAGGTTTAACCCCAAACCCCACGGAGTCCTCCAAATACAGCTGGAAGTGAGCACCATGTCAGGAAATAACCCCTGAGCTCCAGTACATGTGGCCCCATAAGCAGAACCATTCAATGGCTTGATTAATTTTTAACAGCCCCCAAACTACTCTAGAGCTTAAATCAGTATATGTATCAATTTTTCTTTACTATCCTAAAGATTGGGCTGGAGCGATAGCAAACGGCAGGTAGGGTGTTTGCCTTGCACGCAGCCGACCCGGGTTTGATTCCTCCACCCCTATTGAAGAGCCGGACAAGCTACCTAGAGTATCTCGCCCCCATGGCAAAGCCTGGCAAGCTCCCCATGGCGTATTCAATATGCCAAAAACAATAACAACAAGTCTCACAATTTGCTGTGAGATGTTACTGGTGCCCGTTCAAGCTAATCGATGAACAACAGGAGTACAGTGCTACAGTGCTATCCTGAAGATTACCTTTATAAGGTATTTACTTATCAGTGACGATCCCTTTCCTCCTCTATAAAACAGAGCATGATACAAGTACCATCATAATATAGTGAAATAAGAATCTAGTTAGTTTACAGGACACAAGCTACCCAAACTCCAAGAGTATAGCACCACATTTGATAGGACTCAAAGTAGGAGGCAACCAACTTTAGAGGGAAATATTATATTATTTTGGTTCTGCTTTGGAGTAGGAATCAGGATTTGGGATGGAAACACCCAGAATATGGTGATAGGAAGATGTATTGTGAAGTATATTGTGAGCGACTTTATAAAATAAAAAAATTTAAAAAAAAAGAATCCAGTGAGTACGTGACATACCGAGTAAGGACTTGATCGTTGTTCTCTATTATTGCTATCATTGATCTGGCTAGAGCCCATATCTGACCTTGCTGCCCGACTGGCCTAGATCCTCCCCTGGGAATTCCCAAAGTTAAATATCCTTTTTTCCAGGACTATGCAAGTAGCAATGGGCTACTAGTGGATTTATTTTTATTTCATTTTTGGGGCACACCAAAACTGCTCAGGAACTGCTCCTGGCTCTGTACTATGAAGGGATGCCTGGTGGTGCTCAGGGGACCAACTGCAGTGCCAGGGATAGAGCATGCAAGCCAAGGGCCTGAGCCCCTGTGCTCTAATTCAGACCCTGAACGTCTGTGATCTTTAAATAGAACCTGGGCTTAAGGGAGAGAGGTGGTACTGATAAAATCCAAAGTGAGAGGCCTGAGCCAGAGTACAATGGGTAGGGCATTTGCCTTGCATGCTGCCAGCCAAGGTTCGATCCCCGATATCCCATATGATCCCTGTAGCACCTCCAGGGGTAATTCCTGAGTGCAGAGCCAGAACTTTGGGCCACAAAAACATGAGCCTCTTGCTGAATGTGGCCCCAAACCCAAAATAAAACCCAAAGTGAACATTTAGAGCCAACTTCAGTTTCCAAGATTAAGACTGGGCCACAGTATACCTCCAAAATAAATCACCTGTAGGACAAAGTCAAAGGACTGGACGCACCTCCGCTGAGAGAAAAGCATTTTCCTTCCCATTTCTATTGCTGGGTTCAGGTCACTCAAATTAACTGGCTGTTAATGCTCCACGCTAAGGATTGCAAATTTAGGAGCCAGATTATTCCTCCACATCCTCACCACCCGCAGAATCCCGTCCCCCACCATAGCAGATGTTTTGCAAATTCTGTGGCAGGCTAGAAGATAAATACATGCCACAACCTATCTGGGATTGCAATCTGTGCTTTCTGGTTTCCTGGAAATAGGATGCATTGGTGAAGACTGAAGTTTGGGAGTCTTATTTCCTAGACTTGAATCCATTCTAGCACCACACACTCCACTTCTAGGACAGCAAGCAAGTTCCTTAATTTCTACTTTGCTTTCCTCCTCTGTGAAATGAAAGTAATCATTTTTTTAAAAAGGGGGTCGGGGCACCAGAATGTGGTTGTAGTGAGAATTAAATTAATACCCAATGTATGGATTTTATATGGACAAGATTTTATATGGATTTTATATGGACAAGGCACTTTTTTAAAAACACAATTTCTGATCTGTAAAATTAGGCTTACCCCTACTGTGCATATTTGTCATTATCACGATGCATGACAATATGAAAGCATTACAAAGAATGAAGTGAAGAGGTTTTAGATAGCTCCATGCACATGTTTCCAATTCAGTTTTGGGAAAACTGAATTTTTGAGAGTTTTGAGATCAAAAAGCATGGATTTTGGCATCTTCCTGTGACCCTCAAAAGAGTCCTTTATTCTCATCATATGTTAAATATACAATGGATTATTAAATTAATGAATAAAATGTAGTAGTATCAACTACTCCAGTGGTTTTTGTTTATTTGATTGATTAGGTTTTTTTTTTTATTTGGTTTGGGTTTTGCTGCTGTTGTTTTGGGGTCACACCCAACAGTGTTCAGGACTTATTCCCACTCTGCACTCAGGGATCACTCCTGGTAGTGTTCAGGGCCTGAGGTCCTAGAAATCAAACTTGGCTTTTCCACATGCAAGGCAAGCACCCAACTCATAGTACTATCTCTCCATCCCTTCCATCTATCTCTCCAGCCCCTTCAGTAAATTTTTTAAACTATATATTCTGGTCTACTCGTAAATTATAAACAGCTATTTGTGTCCTCTTTTTTTCATGAAATTAATTAGAAAAAAAGCCTTTGGGATGAGTGGTAAGAAACTGTTCTTAAAATATTGTTTGGAGGTGGTTATAAGTGAGGATAAATCTGTGTTTGTGTGGAGAGTGTGTACATCTGCTCGGCAACATATGGCAGTATGTTCAGTATTAAGTGGTTCTTAAGCCTCCAATTGTGGTGCCCTAAACACTGAACTCTTGAATCCACTCGGAAAACAGGAACAATAAAAAAATTCTGGGTTACCAGACAATAAATGAGAACAAAGCTTCACCATTTTTTTTTCTGTTGCAGTAGTGTTATGACCAACTGTCTAAGATGTACTTCTTCAATTTTCTGCTTTAATAGAAATTAATGAATAGCATTATAGCATTATAGCCTTTTTTTGACTACATAATTTGGATTTTCTCCATCACGAATAAGGCTCAAGAACACGGGATGTGGAAAGCCACTCACTGGACCCCATCCAGCCCCCAGACATGTCTTGTGTGTCCTGTTTGTCTGTCTTTCCTTTTTTCTTTCCTTTTTTCTTTCTTTCTTTCTTTCTTTCTTTCCTTCTCTCTTTCTCAATTTCTGTCTTTCTTTTCTTTCCTTCCTCCTCTCATTTTTTTTTTGTTTTGGGGCCATACTTGGCAGTGCTCAGGGCCTTTTTTCTGGCTCAGAACTAAGGGATCACTTCTGGAGGGCTCTACGGACCATATGGGGAGCCAAGGATCAAATCCAGGTTGGTCGTTTGCAAAGCAAGCTCCCTGCCCATTGTACGTGCAAAGCAATTACTATCTCTCTAGCCTCTGGTTTTTCTTTTTTTTTTGTTTTGGTACCACATTCAATGGTGCTCAGGGCTTACTCCTGGCAGGCTTAGGGAGCCATACGGGGTGCCGGGACTAAACCAGGGTCAGATGTGTGCAAGGTCAGCTCCCTACTTGCTCTGTTCCTGCTTCCATATTTCATTTTTATAATGAAGTTAGATGCCTTCTAAGAAGGTCCACAGGCTACAGGCTGCATACCACCTCCCAGTGTACCACCTCCTTCCAGGTGGTTCCTGGTAGGCCAGCCCTTCCTTCGTCTCTCCACTATTAGGCAGCCTGGCAATTGGGATAGCAAAAGCCAGAGAAGCTAACAAGCACACAGTGGATGCCAAAAGCTGTGTCTTTAGGTCACAGTCAGAAGAAGGAGCAGTGGACTGGGAAATCTGCTTTTGCCTATTAATCAGCAGAGAGATTCCAACCATTCTCCTCTATGCAATAAGCACAAAGGTGTGGAGTGACAGGACTCTCTCCGGCTCTTGAGTCTTCCTATCCTTCCCAAACTCTCATTGCCACTTCCCTCTGGCTCCTCCACATGAAAACAGAGGGGGAAACCAGAGCTGTGGAAGCGTTCCCATTCCTAAGTCCCACTTCATCAAGAAACGCACGCATAAGTACCGACAGCTGTCAAGAGTTAGACAATACACAGGGGAGAAGAGCAAGTAGCCTGGGGAAACACAGAGGGAGGCGAAGACATGAAGTAAAAGGGAAGCACAAGTATTCCTACAATGTTCCTAGGGTCACCTGTTCTCAGTACCTGATGGAGTAACTGGGTCCCCCCAGGACAGGCTTTGTTTTCCAGACAGAACATGGGGTCAAAGGTGATAGCACATGCTGAACCATATGTGTACGTGTCTGTGTGTGCTTGTGTGTGTGGTGTGTGTGTGTGTGTGTGTGTGTGTGTGTGTGTGTGTGTGTGTGTGGTTACTGGGTTCCCCAAAGATGGGACTTTTTTTTTTTTTTTGCTTTTTGGGTCATGCCTGGCGATGCACAGGGGTCAGTCCTGACTCTGCACTCAGGAGTCACTCCTGGCCGTGCTCACCTCAGGGGACCATACGGGATGCTGGGAATCGAACTCGGGTCGGCCACGTGCAAGGCAAACTACCTGCTGTGCTATCTCTCCAGCCCCCAAGATGGGACATATTTCAGATGAGACATGTTTTCTAGGCTGTCTAAGGTGATAGCACACGCTGAACCATGTGTGCGCATGTGTGTGCATGTGCGTGCATGTGTGTGTGTGTGTGTGTGTCTGTGTGTGTGTGTGGTAACCGGGTCCTGTTTTCCAGGCTAAGGTGATAGCACACACTGAACCGTGTGTGCATGTGTGTGTGCATGTGCATGTGGTGGTGGGGGCGGGGGGGTTGTAACTGGGTCCTGTTTTCCGGGCTAAGGTGATATCACACACTGAACCGTGTCAAGTTTGGAGGCAAACTTGAAGAGGGCGAGAAACCCGGCTGAGCTCACCCAGGTCTGACTTAGAATCTGAACTGCCATCTCTCGGAGCATCTCAGAGTAGGATTTGACAACAACCCTTCCTGAAGGGACCCTCTCAGCCAAAGGATTCTGGGGTCCTTGCTTGGATAAGACCTATCCTCTAGAATGTGGTCAGAGAACAATGGTGTGGTCGTCCTATGTCCTATGGGAATTACCCTTAATTCACTCCCCGCACAGCAAGTTCTGCTCAGCGAAACCTGAGAGTTTCCATTAATATGCCTTCAAATTAAGCAATCTTATTTGGGAACCATCTGGTTGAGAGGGCTTTTAATGTTGCACTCCTGAAAATTAATACTTGGCTACTCCTAGGCTAGTTTTAAAACACTGGAAAAGAAAAATATCTTTATTTTCGTTAAAAATGAATTCCTGGGCTGGAGCAATAAATAGTACAGTAGGCAGGGCATTTGCCTTGCACGCAGCCAACCCAGCCCATATATCCCCCAAGCACTGCCAAGAGTAATTCCTAAGTGCAGAGCCAGGAGTAACCCCTGAGCATTGGCGGGTGTGACCCAAAAAAGCCAGTAAATAAATAAATAAAAATTTAATTGAAAAAAATCAATAAAATGATTCCTGGCACATATGCTGCCCAAATCCATGTGCTGCCTGTGCCCATGTGTTGCTGCCCAGAGCATGTGTGTCGCACACATCTCCCCTCTTGAGATGTGTACTCTCATACTTTCATATTTAATGCTGGGATGTATACTGTATACTCCAAAGGCTCTCCCCGCCTTTGGAGAAGCTCAAATTCTCTCTTGAGCACATTACTCTTTCTCTCCTACACACACCTTCAACAACTTCCAAATAAATTCTGTTATAAAAAGTAGCACTGTGCTTCGTGGTGAAAAATAAGTATTGGTAAAGGGAAATGCGTTTGATATTTGCATGACCGAGACTTAAACCTGTAAGCTCTGTAACTTTTCCCACAGTGATTCAATAAATAAATTTTTAAAAAAAAGCACTGTTGCACTGTCCTCCCGTTGTTCATCGATTTGCTCGAGTGGGCACCAGTAACATCTCCATTGTGAAACTTGTTACTGTTTTTGGCATATCAAATACACCAGGGGGAGCTTGCCAGGCTCTGCCGTGCAGGCAAAAATGAATCCCTGGGTTGCCTTGCAAGCACTAACCTGGGTTCAATCCCTGGCACCCCAAATGATTCTCTAAGCGCCACTAGGAGTGATCCCTGAGCACAAGCCAGGAGTAAGCTCTGAGAATCGCCAGTATGGCCCCACACAGATTTTTTTTTTAAAAAAGTAAAAATGAACTCCTGGGATCTGAGAAATATTACAGGGAGGGAGTAAGGTGCTTGCCTTGGATGCAGCCAACCCAGGTATGATATCCTATACAGCATATGATCCCCTGAGCATAGCCAGAAATAGCCCCTGAGCACCATGGGGTATACCCCCACCCCAACTGATCTCCTAACTCTAAAAGAAGCTTGACTTCTACTGTGTTCATGCATGTATTTGTAAAATTATGCATATATGCAAATTAAATAGACACTGTGTGGAAGCCGGAAGTGTTGAAGGAAAAGATAAAACTACAGTTGAATTTTATGTCTTCCACAAGCAGTTTCCTAGAACTTACACTCAGAGCCACGTGCCCTATCTATTAAGTGGTGGAGATGACTTGTTCTCCCTCACAAGCAGAATCAAATGAAATAAGGTCCCTGTGAGCCTATAAAACACTTTAAAATCCTACTCCAGTACTACATATGAACTGCAGTCTCCAAATGAGCCTCTCGTATTAAGAAAGAAAAATGTGGGCCAGTGGTTAGGGCGCTTGCCTTGCATCTGGATGGCCAAACTGGTTTCAATCTCTGATACCAAACGGGGCCCCACAAGCCCCACCATGAGTAATCCCTGAATGCAGAGCCAGAGTAAGCTCTGACCACCACCAAGTGTAGCCCCCCTCCCCCACCAAAACAACAACAAAACAACCAAAAAATAGGAAGAAAATGTTGAGGGGCTGAAGAGCAAGCTCAGTGGGCGAAGCACATGCTTTACACATGGGACACCAAGTTCCCATTCCCAGCTCTGAGCACTGAGCTGGCTTTAGACCCCGAGTACTATTGGGTATAGCCCAGAAACAAACACTCAACAGACCGAAAAATACTGAATGGCATTAGAATTATGGGGATGGGTGTGGCATGGTACATACATTCAAGTATGAAGCTCTACTCACCAAACATATGTAGTATTATAATAAAAAGTGACATGCTATCAATTTTTAAGTGTCATATTTCATAAATTAACCCCTGTATAGCACAGTAGGTAGGGTGTTTGTCTTGCACGTGGTCGACCTGGGTTCGATTACTCCATCCCTCTCGGAGAGCCCAGCAAGCTACCAAGAGTATCCCGCCCGCATGGCAAAGCCTGGCAAGCTCCCCGTGGCGTATCTGACATGCCAAAGACAGTAACAAGTCTCACAATGGAGACGTTACTAGTGCCCGCTCGAGCAAATCAATGAACAATGGGAGGACAGTGCTACAGTGCTACGTATTTCATAAATATGAAACTGTAAGGAACCTGACTGGGGATTGATATCATACATTTTCTGATCATTGGTCTAGCTGTTAGCCTGAGATTATTATTCGTAAATTTATTGTAAATTGAGGTTGGAATGGTAGTACAGCAGGTGGGGCTCCTGCCTTGAATATGGCTGACCCGGGTGGAATCCTTGATACCCCATGTGGTCCCCTGAGCCTAGGGTGACTGATCTCTGGGAACAGACCCAGTAGTAAGCCCTGAACACCACTGGTATGGCCCAATGACTCCCCTCAGAAAAAAATTTTATGACAACTATTTTGAGCCAGTCTGGAAAAACAGACACAATAGTCATTTTTTCAAGCCCAGTTCAGTACCTGTCAAGTAATAGATGCTTACGCAAATATCTGCTGGGTAAAACAGCAAAATACTTATTTAGGAAGTCATGTTCAGCTTCCAAAAAATCTTGCCATGACTTTCCTTAACGGGCCTGCTTAAAATGCACTGCATTGCTCACAACCCCCTTCTCATGACTTCTCAAGGACAGGCTCATAGCAGAACCATGACGCCCACATTACCCTTTCAAGAGTAACTCAAGGAAGCACCCTTTCCTCTGTCCTCTTCCAACCTGGAACTCTTCACCTTGCCAAATGCACAGGCTCTGCCCCGAGCTGTTCCCAAGCCTTTCTGCTCTAAGCACTGGAGAAGAGTCGGAACAGTTTGGAAACATAAACAGTTATCCAGAGTCACATGCAGGCAACAGTGAAGACTGGAATAGTTCTGTACAACCTGGTTATTCCCTGAGCTCATTACATATACTTTTGTACTCTGTATCTTTAAAATGTGACCACTTATTCTGTGTGTGTGTGTGTGTGTGTGTGTGTGTGTGTGTGTGTGTGTGACATTTGGGAGGTGGGGAGGAGGGATATGCATGCCTGGAAGTGCTCAGGGGCTACTCACAGCTCTGTGCTCAGGAGTTTCACAGGTGCTGGGGTACCATGTGGTGCAGGGGATTGAACCAGACCTTCTCCATGCCAAGTCTGAGCTCAGCTCACTGAGCAATCTCTGACTCATGGATGCGTCGTCTTTGAAGCCCCTTTGCGAACAAAGGTTCCAGACCCTCACCCAAACAGCACATCCTCAAGGACGATCATGAGGAAGGCAGTGACCACGGCCGGCCCAGGCAGAGCTGGTTCTTGGGGTGCTGAGCCACGAGGTAGCAAAGCTTTACTGAGCACCTAAGCACAGGCCTGGAGCAAAGGAAGCAGCATGACCTGAGAAACAAACTGAATGCCAGGGCTTTGCAGACACCAATCCATGGCACCCTGACAGGTCTCAGGAGGATGGCCGTAGCCTTCTCACACCCAGGGAGGCAACACAGCCAAGAGTGGGACAAGTAGTGGCCTCCTAGGGACGCCCAAGATCCTGTTTCATCACCAATGCTGACTGAACCCCTACCCACACATGCACTGGGCGCGCGGACACACTGTGCACTTCCCAGTCTTCTGCCATGGAGCAGCCTCCCAAGACTTTTGATAACCTGCTAATCTGAGCCTGGGACTGCACCATGGCCACAGCATCAGGCAGAAAGAATGTGCAGGGCCGGAGTGATACTACAGTGGGCAGAGTGATTGCTTTGCATGTGGCCGACCCAGGTTTGATCCCTGGCATCCCATACGGTTCCCTGAGTACTGCCATGAGTGCTCTCGGGCACTGAACCAGAGGTAAGCTCTGAGTACCACTTGGTGTGGCAGAAAGAAAGAAAGAAAGAAAGAAAGAAAGAAAGAAAGAAAGAAAGAAAGAAAGAAAGAGGGAGGGAGGGAGGGAGGAGGGAGGGAGGAGGGAGGGAGGAGGGAGGGAGGGAAGGAGGGAGGGGAGTGAATGAGCAGATTCTGGTGTGCATCCTTCAAAGTAGTTGGTGGGTGGAGAGTGGGTACTGTCCTGCTTCCGCATCTTTTCTCTTTCTTTGAGTTGGTAAATGAGACACCAGCAGACATTGCAAACCCTGAGGGGCCTTGAGAATGGAAAATCTGCATGATGAAGTCGGAAGACAGAAGCATCCTGACCCTCAGAAAGCCAGGGCGCTTACAGCACTCCACTGTCTTGTCTCTAAACTTGCTTTGGGGGGTAGGGCGGTGAGGGGATGGTACATCCAGTGATACTCTGGGCTTACTTCTGGCTCTTCACTTAGGAATCACTCCTGGCAGGGCTCTGGGGACCATAACGGATGCTGCGGATTGAACCCAGGTTGGCGACACGCAAACAAATGCCCTGCCTACTGTACTATGGCTCCGGCCCTGTCTACAGCCTTCTTAAAGAGAAGGGTGAAACTGCTCTGCTTTTAGCCTTTACTGTTTCAATTCCCTCATTCACATGCATCCAAGCCTATCTTAACTGGGATAGTAATCATGACCCACCTCTGGATTTCCAATTATTTGTTTCTCACAACATGTTCTGGAAACTTTCGGATACATACAAAAGCAGCAAAAATTACCAAAAAGAGACCCCCATCATACAACTTCAACAAACTGCCAATCACAGTCCCCATGTTTTAGAGGAAGAGCGACAGTTTTGCAGTTACCCCTGACCATGCCTCCATTTCCTTTTGTTTCAGGATAGTTCCTCTGTTCTGGACCTTTTGTGATTTCATATTAATATTCTATCTATTCTTTGAAAAAAATGGAGATTTTGATTTTGGAATTGTGATGGGGAGTCTGTTTATGACTATGTTAAGGATTCTTCCAAGAAAAGAGATAATATTTATATTGCTTTTTTATTGTCTTGTAAGCAAACTCCAGAATGCCTGCCATCTCATCAGCAAATATCTGTGTCAACAAGCACTTTAAGTTTTGGAAAATGACTCCGATTTCTTGGTACTACACAGCAGGATGGTACCCTTGCACTTACCAGCTGAGCCGCTAACACTATCCGCTGTTCTCTTGTAGGAGACCATCAAGAGAACCGCACAAATATTCCATCTCCCTCCCGCCCAGGGGAAATGCTGCCACTGTAACATTCAACTTCCAAACGACAGCTCATAGCCACTCCTTCCCACCCTCTCCCATGAAAGCACCCCCTTGTCATCTTCCCTGCAATCTTTGCTGGCCAGGAAATTTGGAAACTGGTGAGTGCTAAATTAGGTTTTCCAGAAGAGAATGCATCTGGGGCTGGAGCAATAGCACAGTGGGTAAGGCATTGCTTTGCACGTGGTCAACTCGGGGTTTGATTCCCAGCATCCCCATGTGGTCCCCCTAGCACCGCCAGGAGCCAGTAGTAACCTCTGTGCATCCCTGGGTGTGACCCAAAAAACAAACAAACAAACAAACAAAACAGAAGAGAATGCATCTCTGAAATATTCAAGTTGGGGGGCCCCTGTGAATCTGAGTCAGCCACACAACTGAGTACTTGGGACTAGGAGAAAAGACTGGAAGGGCTGGAGCACATGCTTTGTCTCCACAGCAGCCCCCAGCACCACTGGAAGTGACCCCTGAGCATTGGCGGGAATAGCCCCTGAGGACTACCAGGTAAGGCCTCCCTAATAAAATACAGTTACTAAGGAGGAGGAGAAGGAAGTGGAGGGATGGCTGCATCCTGATGGCAGGATGGTGCAATGGTCCTAAAACACTGCATGCTCTGCATTTGGCCAACCTGAGTTCAATCCCCGCATCCCATGTGGTCCTCTGAGTACTGCTGGGAGTAATTCCTGAGTGCAGAGCCAGGAGTAACCCCTGAGCATTGCCAAGTGTGGTCTAAACCTCCCCCCCCCCACACACACACACCACTACCACCAAAATGAATAAATAAATGACACTACAAGTGATGGTGTCTAATTTTTTTTTATTCATTCCAAAGGAGCTTTAAAGAGAAAACCATCTCTTTCAATTTCAAGATAATAAAATTGAGAGAGAGAGAGAGAGAGAGAGAGAGAGAGAGAAGTGAACAGACTGAGCCCCTCACTGTCTTGGTAAAATACAGATTCAGGGGGTGACTCAGCTGTTCACGGCCTCCTTCAGGGAGCCTTCCAGTTTCCAAGAGCAGCTACTTCCCTCTGGACACTCAGCCCTTGACCACTTCCCCTGTTCCCAGCCCCCATCCCCCCACCATGATCCCCTGGGCCCGTGCCTGTGCCCCCTGTTAACTGTGTGCTAGAGAGCACTTCCCCCACTGGAGACCACTGGACTTCTCACAGCCACGTTACAATTCCCAGGTCTCATGGAACTTCCTGCAGCTTCCGGCACACTCTTACTTATGACACACTACACTAAACTGCCCTGTTCCTGGCACACTTCCCTTGTCCATACAGGCACTGACAGAAGGACCTTGCTCAGGACCTCACTCCACGCCCAGCAGAACGCAAGTACCTGACAGAGTCTCTGGCAAATGGGGAACTGAGTGTCTATGGGAAGAGTTCAATAAGCACATACAGGAAATGCTCTGAGTGCTGACAGATTCAGCAAAATTTTAGTCACTGCAAACCCAATCTTCTCGAATCCTCTCAGGGCCAGGATGGGGGTGTGGCTGGGGGGCCCAGTGCATGCATGAGGTCATGTGTTCGATCCTTGATACTGCAACTGTGAACCCTGGTACCACAATAGAAGCGTGATATTGCAACATCACAGCCATGATAACAGGTCAAGGGAAGAGGGGAGAAAAACATGACATGGTGACAGACCAGCCTGGACTCCCCGTCTGGGGGTTTGATGTGGGGGTCCCTTAAGCTCTCAGCCGCATGTGATGGCATTTGGAGGCGGGAGCTTTGGGTTTTTTAGTTTTGCTTTTTATTTGGTTTGTTGATTTTGGAGTCACACCACCTGGTTGTACTCAGGGCTTATTCCTGGCTCTGCACTCAGAGATCACTCCTGATGTGGCTGTAGGGACCCTGTATGGTGCCAGGGATCAAACCTGGGTCGGCTATGTGCAAGGCAAGCCCCTTACCTTGCTGTACTGTCTCTCTCTGACCCTGTGGAGGTGAGAACTTTGGGAAGTGATTAGGTTTAAAAGAGATCCTGGCAATGATAGTTGGAAATGATCACTCTGGACAAGAACTGAGGGCTGAAAGTAGGTGAAGGAATATACATGATAACCTTTTTGTACTGCAAACCATAATGCCCAAAAGGGGGGGGGGGGGAGAGAGAGAGAGAGAGAGAGAGAGAGAGAGAGAGAGAGAGAGAGAGAAAGCAAGAGAGGGAGAGAAGTGTCTGTCATAGAAGCAGACTAGGGGTAGGGTGTGGAAAAGGAAACTGGGGACATCAGGGGTGGGAAATGTACACTGGTGAAGGCACGGATGCTGGAACATTGTATGACTGAAGCCCTATCATGACCAACTTTGTAACTGTGCCTTTCACGGTGATTTAATTTAAAAAAATAATAATAATACAATTTAAAAATTAAAAAGAGGTCCTGAGGGTGTCGCCCCATAGTGGAACAGCTATCTCTAGAAGACAAGGAGGGCAGAGAGATAGCACCGGGGTTCGCAGTGCTGACCCAAGTCCCAATCACTGGCACTACATATGGTAACTAAGCATCATCCAGGATTACTCCTGAGCACTGTGGGTATGCTCCCCTCCCCTCGAAAGAAGAAGAGAGGCCAGCTGTCTCCTTGCCCCTTCGTCTCCCCTCTCCACTCCCTTTCTTCCCAGCCTCCCCATGTGTCACACGGTAAGAAGGCAGCCTCACTGCAACCAAAGCCATAGCACTTGGCTCTTCGACTTCCCAACTGCAGACTCAGAGAAGCAAGTGTGTGAGTGGAACCAGGGAACTATGACATGGAGTTGGGCGGGGGGAGGGTGTTGGGGGAACAATTATGGTCCTAGAAGCATTCATGGCCTCTCCTCTCCTTCTCCGGGAAAATTACACCAAGGCCCAGACGGGAGAAGACTGGAAAGAGTTGAAAGCCACCCCAGACATGGGAGAAAGTCCCCGTGAGGGCAGGCCCACTTAGCCCAACCCACAACTGCCCAGGCCAGAAACTGTGTGAGTTGAATAAACGTCCATTGCTCCAAGTTTCCAAGTGGCTGGGTGGTCTGTTATCAGCAAACCTAATTAACACGTGCTTTTGTTGCTGTTTCTACAATGACAAGAATTCATTTAAAAAAATAAATCCAGGGACTGGAGCGACAGCACAGAGGGTAGGGTGTTTGCCTTGCACGCAGCCAACCCGGGTTCGATTCCCAGCATCCCATATGGTCTCCCAAGCACCGCCAGGAGTAATTTCTGAGTGCATGAGCCAGGCGTAACCCCTGTGCATCACCGGTGTGACCCAAAAATCAAAAAAAAAAAAATCCAAAGGAAAACAGCATCATTGTGTGGTTGTAAGGAAAGGAAAGACAAAATAAAAGGATGTACTGTGTCTGCATAAAGCTACCTTAACCAGCAGCAGAATGTAGAGAGACCTCAGAAGTAAGGCATGGGTGTGAGCATCCCACCCAAATTGGGGAGGGGGATGGTAAGCCCAGCGAGCACTGAGGCTGGAGGTTCCTGCTCAGAACAGCAGACAATAAGAAGGGACAAGAAGAGTGGTGGCAGGGGACACAGGCAGAACACAGGTCCAGGCGTCCAGACGTCAGGGAGGCAGCGGACCCCAAATGCACTGCACGTTTCTAGGATGATCTGCTCCTCCTGGAGTTGTTTCCAATTTTGCTTTTTGGATTAGTTTTGGTTTGGGGGCCACACGGGTGGCCTGGCTCTGGTGACTCCTGGATCTGCACTCAGGAATCGCTCCTAACAGTGCTCGGGGAACTATATGAGATGCCAGGGATCGAACTAGGTCAGCTGTGTGCCAGGCCAGTGCCCTCCCCACTGCACTATCACTCCTGCCGCCCAGAGCTGCTTTTTAAACCAAAGGTGAAGGGATTTACAGCCTTTCAGCAGCACTGCTCAGGGAGCCTGGCAAACCACAGAAGATCCTGGTCTGCCCTTGGTCCTGAACCCCAGCACCATCTATCTTAGAGCGAGAGCTCAGCTTCCTCCCAGCAGTGCCGGTGTTTACTTTTTCATTGGGTTTTGGGTTTTTTGCTTGGTTGGATTGGGGGGGGCCATGCCCAGCAATGCACAGGGTTAAATCTTGACTTAGGAATCACTCCTGGTGGTGCTTGGGGGCCACTTGGGGTGCTAAGGATCAAAGCTGGGTCTACCACATACAAGGCAAGTGCTTTACCCGCTGTCCTATTACTCCAGCCCGCCTGGTGTTTTCAGGAGCTTGGGGGTGCAGACTCCCTCCCTGGGGGGAGAAGGTTTGTTGCTGACAATGTTTGAGGAACCAGGAAGTGTGATGGATCAAACCAAGGTTTCCCACAGGCAAAGCATCCGCTCAGCCCATCGGGGTGTCCCTCAAACCCCGGGAGGGGGCGTCTGAGCCACGAGTAACATCCTACTCCTTGATGCTGAAGCTACTTGCACAGGTGTTTTCACTTTTAAAAATTCATCAACCTGTACCTAGATGCTGTGTATACTTTTCCATATACATAATTTAAGAGTTTGTTTTAAAATTCAATGTTCTCAGGGCGTACTCATACTCACAAATCAATATGAAGGATTCTGAGGCCAAGGTTTACCAGGTCCTCTCCCGTAGAGACCTAAACTGTGGTCACTGCGCCTGCGGTTCTCAGTGGCCGACTGGACCTTTCCCCCACGTGAGGCATTTGTTATAAATGCCTCAAGTTGGAATTAAGCTATTTGTTTTGGTCTCCCTCAACTCCTTTGACCCTTTACTGCGAATTCAGAAGAAACCAGCAACGAATTTTGGAAGGCAAAAACAATAAAATCGGGGGGCTGGAGCGATAGCACAGCGGGTAGGGCATTTGCCTTGCATGCAGCCAACATGACCGACACAGGTTTGATTCCCAGCACCCCATATGGTCCCCTGAGCACCGCCAGGAGCAATTCCTGAGTGTATGAGCCAGGAGTAACCCCTGAGCATCGCCGGGTGTGACCCAAAAAGAAAAAAAAAAATCAACAAAGCAAAAACCTACAGATTGGGGTGGGGGGAGGGAATGGAGTGATAGCACAGTGGGTAGGTGTTTCCCTTGCATGCAGCTGACCCGGGTTCAATTCCCAGCATCTTATATGGTTCCCTGAGCACCGCCAGGAGTAATTCCTGAGTGCATGAGCCAGGAGTAACCCCTGTGCATCGCCAGGTGTGACCTCCCCCCGCAGAAAAAAAACCCCTACAGATTGTCCAGCATGGTATAGGGTCCTCATAGGGCTCAGGATTCACCAGCATCTACCTCTGAATGACGGTATAGAGAGGGGTGAGGGCAATTTGAGCCCTGGCCCAAATTTCCGCATGCAGCAGGCTGCTGCCTCTCCCCTGTCTTCAGCAGAGGATGGAGGGTTTATTCTCTGGAGAGAGCAGCAAGCCGGTCACTGGGCTGGGGAGCACAAGGCAGAATTCTAGGTGAGGCAGTGAGATACCAGCTGAGCTGGAGAGAAGCCTCCACTGTCTTCCCCTTGTGTCACTCAGTGTGGACGTGTGGACATCACTAATCAGCAGAGCAAAAGAAAGCAGAAGCTGCCGCGATGGTACAGCAGAGAGGGCACCTGCCTTGCATGCAGCAGACCCAGGTTCAATCCCCCGCATTCCATATGGTTCCCCAAACCATCACCAGGAGTAATTCCTGAAGGTACAGCCAGGAAAAACCTGAGCATCATAAAGTGTGGCCCCAAATCAATAACCAAAGAAAGGAAGTAGGCAAATGGAGAGACACTTACTCTTCCTTACCTCTATATGAGGCTAAATTAAACGAGCCTATTCCCTCCGAAGACTACAAGGATTCAATGAATAAAAGGGGAGACACCACAATCAGATGAAATACTCAAAGGAGGTAGGAGCATTGAGGCCAAAGCGAACAGTTACAATAGCTTCTTTTTCATTTGAGAGGATAAGATTGTGCGGTGAGGTGGTGGGTGCTGGGGATTGGTCACACCTGGCAGCACTCAGGGATCACTCCTGGCAGTGCTCAAGGGACCATATGTAGTGCCAGAGATATGAACCACGTCCAGCCGCATGCAGATGAGGGCCTTAACTCCTACACTGTCTCTCATCCCGTGGATATTTGGACATACATATTAACATCTTAACATTTTTCATCTAAGCTTATCATCCTCTCCAAGTTCTTACAGGCACTCCTTTTCCTGCTCATTTTGAATGGACTTTTAATTTCCTTTATGCATGTTTTATGAGGGAAAAAAAACCTACCCTCAATATCTGATTGTAAGTTCCTACAGGTATATCTGGCAAAGAAATATACATGACACCTCCGAGCTATCCACACCCATCATTCACTTTTTTTTTGTCATTCCTTTATATAGTCATTCACTCATCGACATGCATTTTTATGAGGGTCAGAAATCATTTTAAGATCATTGGGGCCAGAGAGATAGTACAGCAGGGAAGGCACATTCCTTGCATCCCATATGGTTCCTTTAGTACTGCCAGGAGTGATTCCTGAGTGCAAAGCAAGGAGTAACCCCTGAACATCGCCAGGTGAAGCCCAAAAACAAACAAGAATAATAAATTTGGGGCTGAAGAGACAGTACAGCGGGGAGGATGCCTGCCTTGCATGCAGCCTACCTAAATTCAATCCCTGGCACCCCATATGACCCCCTGAGCATTGCCAGGAGTGATCCCCAAGCACAGAGCATGGAGGAAGCCCTAAGCATCACTGTGTGTGACAAAAAAAAATTGTAATTTGCAGAACAAAATTTTCAGGTGGGCATTAACTCTCACAATGGGACTAATTTTTGTTTCTCTCTATAAAGAGACAATAGCAGAGAGAATATAAGTTGTGGGAGCAAACACATCTCTGGTGAAATCCCTGCTCAACCACCTACTCACCTTCTGTCTGACTTACGATTATTTCAGGATTTTGATCCTCGAAGCTTCAATCAGCTAAAAGGGGGGCATAGAGCCGGAGAGATAGAACAACAGGTAGGGCCCTTTCACGTGGCAGACCCTGGTGCAATACCCAGCACCAGATATGGTCCTCTGAGTCCTGCCAGGAATGATACCCAAGCACAGATCCAGGAATAAGCCCTGAGCACAGCTGGGTGTGACCCCCCAAACCAAAAATAAAGAAATAAATGAATAAAAAATAAATAGACCCACAACCCACAGCCACTGTAAATGACCAGCTTCACACCTTCATGACTAATCTAACAAGAGACACCAAGCCAAACCAATAACACTCCCAGATACAACAGTCTTCAGACTGAAAATTCTTGGACCCACTTGAGAGGGGGTGGACAGAGCATCTACCCTGCTAAAGCCCCAGCTGTCGCCATATAAAGAGGCCAGCTTCACAGCTACTCTCAGAAGAGATGCCAACCAACAAAACTCCCAGGTACAACAGTCTTCAAGCTGAAAACTCTGGGACCTTCTCAAACTGAGGGCAGGTCACCTCCCCCTATTCCCTGTACTTCTGGAAGCCCCAGCAGCAACACCCACACCCTACAATCTCTCTGTCATGTAAATCGCCCAGCTTCACAGCTTCACAACTAATCTTGGGAGAGACACCAAGCCGATGAAACTCCCAAGTACACCAGCCATTGGGCTGAAAACTCTGGGGTCCCCTAGCAAGTGTGTGTGTGTGTGTGTGTGTGTGTGTGTGTAGGGGGGCGGGGGGTTGGGAATCATCAATTCTACAGATCCTAGAGCTCCTGGAGCATCAAACTGCAGATGCTCAACACCTCCAAGTTCCACAATGCCGACAGATCAGTAGGAGCACCACAAATTAGATGGGAAAATAGCAGAGAAGCCCTTGAAGCTCAATAAGAGAAAACAGGAACACCAACGTCTCACCTAGCAACAAACAACTAAGAAAATCCTAAGTTAATGACTTTAATAACACTATTGTGAGATAGTGTTTACTGAATGAAAATTTTGATAATTTCACATACCATTCTTTTTTTTTTCTTTTTGGGTCACACCCGGCGATGCTCAGGGGTTACTCCTCGCTTTGTACTCAGGAATCACTCCTGGCGGTGCTCGGGGGACCATATGGGATGCTGGGAATCGAACCTGGGTCGGCCGCGTGCAAGGCAAATGCCCTACCCGCTGTGCTATTGCTCCAGCCCCTCACATACCATTTTGTTGTAGCAAGCTATCTAAAATAAATTATTTTATGCCTGCCAAGGGGCAGGTTTGGGGGTTGGGTGGGAAACTAGGGACAATGGTGGAAGGAAGGTCACACTGGTGGTGGAATTAGTGCTGGGAAACTAAGTGCCAAAACAACAGTATTATGGACAACTTTGTAAACCACAGTGCTTAAATAAAGTAAACAAACAAATAAATAAGAGCATCTTAATACCTACCTCTTGGATTCACTGCTAATTATAAATTATATCACAGATGCTAAATACCTAGCACAGAGTCACTGGCAACATTACTGCCTCTTCAACATTATTGATTGTATTACGTGTCTACATCTAAGATTTTAAGCAAGAAGTATTACCTTTCCAGAGTTCTATCAACATGAACCCATTCTTCTCATCAGTTTCGTTGTGATTAACATCTCCGCTTAACAAGCTGCCCATGGGCTTGTCTCTCCTCATCAGTGATCTACATAGCGAGAGTCACTGAGAGCCAGGGAAGCAACCCAGCAGCAAAACGCAAAAGTTGCACACAGGAATCCTGGGTTCAATTCCCAACATTGCCAAGAAAAGAAAAGAGTAGGAAAAGATGCAGGAGTCACTGATGACTGAGAACAAGACCACCCCTGCTGGTTATGATTGGGATTCCCGTACCCAGTGGCTGCTGCAGGATTCTAACCCACAAAAACACAAAGTTACACTCTGGTTGGATGAGGGATGATACACAGAAAGAATCACAAGCCCACACAGAGGCGCGCACACACACACACTCATACACACACACCCCCCACTCAAAGAGATACACGCACGCGTGCGCACGCACGCACACACACACACACACACACACACACACACACACATATCTAGCTTGGCTTAGAATGGATAGGATGTCACTAAATCATCTTGGATTCATTTTACTTTCTCAAAGGCCAGATCTGAGTTCCCAAAATTCTGTTCCTTTTGCCTATAAAACATCTATCAAATAGCCTCACCTCATCTTCTGCAGGCCAAATCCGATAGGAGCAAGAAGCAGAGGAAAGACACTTGCCACAGTTTCTATCTCTTTCCCCCTGTCCCCAAGGGCGACTGGCCCCCTGCCCCCCACTTCCCTGCAGTTCCCTCTCTTGAGAACCTTCCTTCTCCTTTCCACACCAGGGCCCACATTTTCCCATTTACCTCAAAGCCAGCAGGAGTCACAGCTGGGTTCAATCCCTGCAACACACCCCCCCCCCCACCCGCCCCCGGTTTGGAAGAAGCATTCTAAATTTAAACCCCACAGCACCAAACTAAAAATGGCTCAGAAAGAGGAATCGGTGTACCTGGAGCTGGGCTCTCGCTAGATTTCACAGGCGCGAATGACCCTCTTTGCTCTCTGCAATCAAATGACTCTTAGTGATAACATGACCATCTCCCAAGTTCACCTGAGACCAAGTGTCTGTTTTTAAATGACATGGGAGGGGCTGGAGAGGGAAGCGAGGTAGGGGGTGGCGGGAGAGTAGGGAGTTAATGCTGACTCATGTAAGATGCATTTGGGGTTCTGTGAATGTCATCCTGTTCTAATGTTAGTTCATGCTATTTTCCTCAACCCTCTCTCTCTGAATCAACCAGATGAAAAAGAGGCCCAGAGGGGCCAAAGCAATAGTACAGCGGGTAGGGCGGTTCCCTCTCATGCAGCCCACCCGGGTTCAATCCTCAGTATCTCATATGGTCCCCCAAGCCTGCCATGTGAGAGTGATTCCTGAGTCCAGGAGTAACCCCTGAGCACCAATGTGTGTGCCCTCGCAACCTGACCCCCTCCCTAAAACATAATCACAATCATGATCATCCTGTTGTTCGTCGATTGCCTCCAGCAGGCACCAGTAACGTCTCCTTCGCCCTAGCCCTGAGATTTTTAAAAAGTGCCATATTCAAGGCTCTTGCAGGGTTAGGAGTATGAGACCCATCATTGTTACTGGTATTTGGCATATTGGGTACGCCACGGGGAGTTTGCCAGACTCTGCCGTGTGGGCAGGTTACATTTGGTAGCTTGCCAGGTTGTCAAAGTAAGAATGAGATAATAATCCGGGAGCTGGGTTTTATAGTCTCTGGGTCTTGGCCGTTTATAACTGGGGGGCGGGGGAAGGAGGGGACAGTTGGTGGGTGTGGCCCCTGCCAACTGGAAGATGGAGGATCTGCGTGGAGGATGCTCAGCCCCAATCCAAGCAGGCTTGGAGATCTCAGCCCCAGGACCCGCATGCCTTTGTTCCTCTGCTGGTACCTTCATGCGTGTGGAGAGTGGACTCACTCATGGTACCCTGGCAGCCAAAGACCTCCAGAACCAGCCACAACCATGCTGAGACCCCAAAACAAAAGGAAAAAGAAAAAGAGGGCTGGAGCGATATCACAGTGGGTAGGGCATTTGCCCTGCATGCAGCTGACCCAGGTTCAAATGCTGACACCCCATGCATGGTCCCTCCATCCGTTCCGTGCATCATCAGGAGTAATTCCTGAGTGCAGAGGCAGGAGTAAGCCCTGAGCATCCCCTGGCATGAGGAAGGAAGAAAGGGAGGAAGGAAGGGAGGAAGGAAGGGAGGCAGGGAAGGAGGCAGGGAGGGAGGCAGGGAGGGAGGAAGGGAAGTAGAGAGGGAGGGAACCCCGGTGGGGGCTGAGCTCAGCCGGAGTGCATGCTTTGTGTGAGGGATTCACAGGTCTGATCCCCAGGGACTATGCCAGGTTAAGCTCTTGAACACTGCCAGGCGTGACTCCCAAACCAAGGAAAAACCAACCCAAACCAAGTGAGAGAATGTGCAATCGACATGTCTAGGCGCCAGACCCTAACAAATGAGGTACTCCCTTAAATCCCAAGTAATCCCCCTCTTCCCAGGCTCTAGTTTCTCTCACCCCACCCCCAATCACTTTAGGAATTATAGGAATCAGAGGCTGCTGCTGACCAGTGTTCCTCAAGTCTTATTGTCCTTGGCACCGTTTTTAAAAACTTAACATTGGGGCTGGAGCGATAGCACAGCGGGTCGGGCATTTGCCTTGCACGCGCCTGACCCAGGTTCGATTCCCAGCATCGCACCTGACCCGGGTTCGATTCCCAGCATCCCATATGGTCCCCCAAGAACCGTCAGGGGTGACTCCTGAGTGCAAAGCCAGGAGTAACCCCTGTGCGTCGCTGCGTGTGACCCAAAAGCAAAAAAAAAAAAAACAAACAAACAAAAAAACTTAACATTAAAACATTAGCTCTGTCTTGGGACTGGAGTGATAGCACAGCGGGTAGGGCGTTTGCCTTGCACGCAGCCAACATGGCCGACCCAGGTTCAATTCCCAGCATCCCATATGGTCCCCCGAGCACCGCCAGGAGCAATTCCTGAGTGCATGAGCCAGGAGTAAGCCCTGAGCATCGCCGGGTGTGACCCAAAAAAAAAAAAAAAACCATTAGCTCTGTCTTAAATTTTCCAAGCAATGCCCAGAGCCCCAGTGGCCAAGCAGGCCCCAGGTTCAAGGCTAGGGCTAGAGGATGTGGTGCGACTCAGGCCCTGCAGTGACAGGCTACCTGGGACACCCCAGCAGTGCTCAGGGGCTCCAGGGCTGCACATGCAATGCTCAGGGGTCCATGTGGTTTTGGGGATCAAACCCACGTCAGACACAGGCTAGGCATGTACCCTAACTGCTATCATGTCTCTTGGCCCCTCTTCCCTAAATGTTGCAGTGAAATGCATGGACAAACTAAAAAGTGATCGAATCCCATGTTTGGCTCGATGGTTTCACAAACTGAAAGTGCTTAAATAACCAGCTACCGGAGAAAGTAGCAGAATATTCCCATATAGTGGGGTGGGGCCAGAGGACAGCAGGAAGGGCGCTTCTCTTACATATAGCCAACTCAGGGTTCTATCCCTGGCATCCCATATAGCCCTTGAGCACTGCCAGGAGTGATCCCTAAGTGCACAGCCAGGAGTTACCCCGAGCATTGCCAGGTGCATCCCAAAAACAAAAGGAAGGAAAAAAAGAAAATCCCCCTATCTCCAAAACCCTTTGCCTCAGGCACCTTTGACTATTAGAACCGGGGTGAGGAAACACATCTGTGAACAGTTTGATTGTAATAGAAACTTTGGGAAAATTACAAAAACAGATTACAACTGGGGAAGGCATCCATCTGTCACCTGGTCACCCTTCAGCTCTGTGTGACATTGGAATACTGCTATTGATCACCCTGACCTAGCTAGCACTTAGACCCAAAACAGCAATCGATGACACTTGAAACATCTTGTGAAATAGAGTGTCTGTGTACTTACTTACTCACTCACTCTTGCTGGTTAAGCGCTTGTCAGAAACTTCTTTTCCCATGTTTTGTCTCAGAGGTTTATAAATGTGTGTTGTTTTGCTCCAGGAAATTTGCACACTGGAAGTTTTTTTTTTTCTTAAATCTAATACTCTACCTCAATATTTATTAGCTGGGAGAGGGGGGAGGTTATGACTTTAAAAATGGTCAAGTTCAATATAATTTGACAATTTACAAAATACTTTAAATGAAAAGGTTATAAAACATTCTTAGACACACAATCCAGAGAAAGAGAGACAGATCAACAGACTGAGCACACATTTTGCATGCAGGAGGCCCAGGTTTGATCCCCAGCACCATATGGTTTCTTGAGCACCACCATGAATGACCCCTAAGCACAGGGCTAAGAGTAGACCTCTCAGCACCATGGGGTGTGGGGTGTTGCCCAAGCCTGTGTGGCCCTCCCAATCTGTCTGTCTGTCTGTCTGTCTCTCTCTCTGTCTCTCTCACTGTCTCTCTGTCTGCCTCTGTCTGTCAGTCTCTCTCTTTCTCCACACCCTCATTACTGAGTTCATTTTTTAAAAATATACTTCCCAGTATCCAGTATCCAGGGTTGTGTCCAGTGCTGGCACATATGAGCCCATTCCTCCAGCCCCCAAAGGCAGCTTCTGTTCCTTCTCTCAAGTTTCTCATTTCTTTCAGAATCTCTTTTTATAATCTCTTTTCTTCTCACAGCTTCAAGAAAGGCTAAGATCTCTTGCAGGATAAAGACCAACACACACACACACACACACACACACACACACACACACGCACACACACGCACACACACCCCTAGGAAAAACTGTAGAAAGTCAATTAAGGAGAGAAAAGTCTAGTAAAAGAAAAAAAAAAAAAGATTCAATATCAAATAGTAACAGTAAGTCTGATGGCCAACTTTTCTAAGAATGCCAGAGACAAGGGAATGACATTATTAAAATATCAGGCAGGAAGCCAGAGAGAGAGTAGCCTTACATGCAACTGTCCTGAGTTCAGTCCCCAGAACCACATGGTCTTCAGTGCATTATAGGGTGTGCAGCCCTAAAGTCTCCCCCAAGAATCACTGAGTGACCCAGGTAATCCCCCACACTGCAGGACCCAAACAGTCTCACATCTTCAAGTTCTCACATTGAACTGCTGGCCCAGTAGACTAAGAATGTTCAGGAGAGGTCCCAAATCTAAGCATCACTTGGGAGTTTCTCCACCCCATAATAGGTAAAGGTAAAGGCCCTCCCGTTGATCGTCGATTTGCTCGAGCGGGCCCAGTAACGTCTCCATTGGAGACTTTGTTGTTACTGTGTCTGGCATATCGAATACTCTCGGTAGCTTGCCGGGCTCTCCGAGAGGGGCGGAGGAATCGAACTCGGGTCGGCCATGTTGGCATCCCATAATAAAATTAATAAAATACTGGGAGGAAGCTACCCATGACGTATTTGATATGTCAAACACAGTAACAACAAGCTTCACGATGGAGACGTTACTGGGCCCGCTCGAGCAAATCGACGATCAACGGGAGGACAGTGCTACAGTGCTACTGGGAGAAAGAATCTTCCTTCCCAGAATTCTACCACCTCATGAAACTATCCCTGGAAAGCAAAGTCAAACATAATTAATTTCCAGATGACTTACCACCTACCACCAATTAAAAACTACAGCAAATATACATGACATAAAATACTGAAGGAAAAAATATTTACGCAGAAGGAAAATATCCCAGATGGAAAACACAAATTCAGGAAGAGATAAAAAAAACCAGGAATCAGGTACATCTAAGTAGGGCTTATGAAACTAAAAAGTCACCGAGTATCTATGTTATGCAGAATTAAATGAATTAGAATAATGACGCATAAGGCAGGAGGAACAGGCCATGGACAATAGGTTAAGGGGTTTTAAAATGTTCAAAGAGTCTAATGTTTTCCAAATGTGATGCAGTTGAAGTAGCTTTGGGGTCATCACATGCACAGACCATGTCATGTGAGACACTCCAGAAAAAGAAAAGAATATTATAGAAACTGATATGTGAGGTAGAGGAAGAGAGGAAAAATCAATATCAATACCTGATTAACCCAAAAGGAGAAAAAAATAAAGTGATACATAAAACTATGTGAAAAACAAGTCGACAAATAGTAATTTGGACACTACAAATAGTAATTTGGATGCTACTGATAGTTCTGAATTTATTAATAACTCTTATTTTTTTTCTTTTGTCTACATATCTATCTTGGGTTTTTTGACTGTTTATTTGGGGGTCATATCCAGCCCAACTGCAGGGCTACTTCAAGCCCTTGATCATTCAGGGGTGACTCCTGGGGGCACATGCGGGACCATGCAGTGCTAGCGACTGAATCCAAGTCTTCTGCAAACAAAACAGGCACTCCTGCCCTTGGAGCCATCTCCCAGGCCCTTAAATGTTTTAAATACTTGAACTGAAGATCAAATCGCCAGACTGGAATATTTTTTTTGTTTGGGGGCTACACTGGGCTGTGCTCAGTGTTTATTTATGGCTCTGTTCTCAGAGACCATCCCTGGCAAAGTTCAGGGGACCCTAGGCAGAGGCAGCGATGCAAGCAGGGTCAGCAATGTGCAAGGTGAGTGTCTTAACCTCTGTATTACCTCAGTGGGCCCTAAACCATGTCTTTTATATGCAGCATATAGAAGACTCTTAAAAATCCAGCCAGGGCTGAAGAAATACCATGAGGGTTAAGCAGCCAGCCATATTTTGATCCCCTGAAGTCTTTCCTGAGCACAGAGTCAGGGATACTTCTAAGTGTGACCCAAAACCTCAAAACAATTTTTACACACACACACACACACACACACACACACACACACACACACACATTAAAAGGTAGCCACTAGGGGCTGGAGTGATAGCACAGCGGGTAGGGCGTTTGCCTTGCACGCAGCCAACCCGGGTTCGATTCCCAGCATCCCATATGGTCCCCTGAGCACCTCCAGGAGTAATTCCTGAGTGCAGAGCCAGGAGTAACCCCTGTGCATTGCCGGGTGTGACCCAAAAAGCCAAAAAAAAAAAACAGGGTAGCCACTAAACACAGGTAGAAAACAAAGCACGGGAATTAAGGTGATTGCCTTACATGCAGCCAACCCTGGCTTGACTCCTGAGCACAACCAGAAGTGACTCCAGAGCACCGCTTTGGTGATCCAATAAGATAGAAAAAAGATACGCCATGTATTTTTTATTCGCAGGAAGCTGGAGAGGCTTCATTACTGTGAGGACGGTAGACTTAATATTAGGAAGCATTGCTAGAGATTATGAAAGGCATTTTATAATAGGGACACATCATCCTAAATTTATGTGGTATTTACCTAAGAGCCTCATAGTTAAGTAAGGCAAAAGTTGGCAAATATGAAAGGACGCATTGTCAAATCCAAAGCATAATGGGTTTAACCCTCTCAGGAAGCATCGGAATAAGACAAAGAATAGTGAGGCTATGGAAGACCTAGCTTACATGGAGAGCAAGACTGACATATATAAAACATGGAGCCAAGCAGTCAAAGAGGATATTTAATTTTGATTTTGTTTGGGACCATTCCAGGGACCATTCCAGTACGGTTTGGGGAAACATATTGGGTGCCAGGGATCAAGTGTGGGTCAGATACATGCAAGGCAAGGACCCTACCTGCTGTATTACTTCTCTGGTTCTAGCAGATGCATTATTTTATTTTATTTTATTTTATTTGTTTGCTGGGCTCTCCAAGAGGGGCAGAGGAATAGAACTTGGGTTGGCCACGTTGGCCGCAAATCGATGAACAACGGGAGGACAGTGACAGTGATTTTATTTGTTTGGGGGCCACACCCAGTGCTTCTCAGGGCTTACTCCTGGTTCTGCACTCAGGGATCAGTCCTGGAGGGCTCAGGGGACCATATGTGGTGCTAGGGATCGAACTCGGGTCAACAACATGGAAGGCAAATACCATACCCCGCTACACTATCTCTCCAGCTCCAGTAGATACAATATTATAAAGATGGAGCTGGGTATGTGGTAGAACATATGCCTCTCATGCGCAAGGGCCTAGGTTTAATCCTTAACATGAATGATTCCCTAAGCACCCCCAAAAACAGCAGCCCCAATGGCCCTACAACAGCCCAAAAGTGATGAGAGAGAGAGAGAGAGACCTTGATAATGTGTCAAGTCTCAAAACAACAAATTTTAAAGAACAAAAACAAGTAACAGTAAATTCTCTGACCACTACAAAAGCTAGCAATAAATAACAGAAATATAGCCAGAAACTTTTCCAGTTGCTTAGACATATTAAGATGTAAATTTGTAGATAAGCCTATGTGTTAAAAACAATCAACAGAAATTACAAAATATTTTAAAATTTCAACTTGAATTAAAATTTATGGCATAAAAAAAACTTATAGGATGTATTTGAAGCAATGCTTAGAGGAAAACTGATAGCTTTAAGTACAATTTTTTTTTTTTTTTTTTGCTCTTTGGGTCACACCCGGTGAGGCTCAGGGGTTACCCCTGGCTCATGCACTCAGGAATTACTCCTGGCGGTGCTTGGGGGACCATATGGGATGCTGGGAATCGAACCTGGGTCGGCCATGTTGGCTGTGTGCAAGGCAAATGCCCTACCCGCTGTGCTATCGCTCCAGCCCCATTACAATTTTTTTTAAGTAATTCAAAAACACAAGTTTTCAAGTCAAGAAACCAGAGAAACAAAAAATAAGGGGAAAAAAATTTTAGGTGAAAGTATTAGAACAAATTGTTCCATGTCCTGGTTTTAGTATTTTTCAAAAAATACTATAAAATGAGGACCAGGAAGATAGTATAGTGGGCTGGGCATTTTCCTTGCATGCAGCTGACCCAGATTCAAACCCTGGCATCCCAAGCACCACAGGGAGCAGTTCCTGAGTGCAGAGCCAGGAGTAACCCCTGAGCATCACTAAGTGTGGCTCCAAAACCAAAAACCAAAGCAAAACTAGATTCAGAAAATTAGAACCAAAGAGTGTTAAAGTTAATAAACATAAGGGATTTTCATTCCAGTTTTTCAGTTGTCACAATTCTTAGGTAATTGAGCCAAGATGTGTTAGAAATCGCTGGCTCTTCATCAGAGTACCAAAGGGCCGTAAGTAAGTACAGCTTCTGCTTCACAGAGGCCATCTGAAAATCAAGTTGCAGAGAAACAAAAGCCATTTCAGGAGGAAGAGAAAATCCTAGTGCAATAAAGGAGATGTACAGAGCCACTGCGATTCTTCCAGTTGGTGGCACAGCACATGCCATATGTTATCTGCCTATGGCTGCTCATCTTAGAAGCGGGGCTGACGTCAGCTTATCATCCCAGCTGGTTAAATGGACCAAAAAACTCAGTGCTTTGGGGTCAAATATTTTCTGACTTGGGGGCTAGAGTGATAGTACAGCGGGTAGGGTGTTTGCCTGCACGCAGGTGACCCAGGTTCAATTCCCAGCATCCCACATGGTCCCCTGAGCACCGCCAGGAGTAATTCTTGAGTGCAGAGCCAGGAGTAACCCCTGTGCATCACCAGGTATGACCCAAAAAACAAATATATATATATATGTATATGTATATATATATGTATATATATATGTATATATATTCTGATTTATACTTAACTGCTACCAATAAAATAGCCTTGACCAGAAAAATAAAATAATATGAAAACTTCTCAAAAAATTAAAACTCGAGCTTTCATAGGACTGAGCAATTCTACTTGTGGGCATCCATTCCCCAAGTAGTAAAACATTAGTTTGGAAATGACATAGGGATAGCTATGTTCTTGCATAGAACATAGTGTGCAGTGCAATAGCCAAGGTATGGAAACAACCCCAATGTCCAATGGCAGATGACTGGATAAGGTAGTTGTGGTACACGTACTCAATGAAATACTAAACAGCCATAAAAAAAGAAAATGATGCCATTTTCTGCTCTTTCAGATGGAGAGTACCATGTTCAGTGAAATGAATCACAGGAAGGACAAACACTAGATGATCTCACTCATCCACAGTATACAGAGAGACCAGAGAACAGACAGTATCAAGCTGTGACAAACCCATGTCCTCGACTATAGAACTTGAATACCTAGAAAGAAAGGATAGAGCATCAATTGTAAATCACATGCTTCAAATTAAAAAAATAATAAATTAAGATATTGGTCAAGTGTCTTGAACACTTTGGGGGTGGAGAGGTGAGGTAATTGTGTACATCAAAAACCATACGCGTTAGCATTATTATAAACCTGTGACCACTCCTCCAAAAAACCCTAATTCTTAAATTAAAAAAATAATAATAAGGGGCTGGAGTGATAGCACAGCGGGTAGGGCATTTGCCTTGTACACGGCCAACCTGGGTTTGATTCCCAGCATCCCATATGGTCCCCTAAGCACTGCCAGGAGTAATTCCTGAGTGCATGAGCCAGGAGTAACCCCTGTGCACCACTGGGTGTGACCCAAAAATGAAAAAAAAATAATAATAATAATAAAATAAATAGTTTGGAACTGGAGAAGAAGTATAGGCTGTCCCCAATTTGATCCCTGGCAGTGCGTAAGGTTGCCTAAGCACTGCCTACAATGATTCCTGAACACAAGGGCAGGAATAAGCCTTGGGCATGACCCTAAAAATAATAATAATAATAATAACATTAATGGTTATGTTATAGAAATTTAGCAAACAAAAAGCTTGTAACACTGGAAGAGTAGATACATAGGAAGGACCTTGAAACACTGGCAAAGGCCCCATGACATAGGTGGTAGGTATAAAGCTAGAACGTTTTATATGCCTGAAACTCTATTATTAGCAATACTGTAAACCATGGTGCCCAAATTAAAAAATGGAGGGGTGATTATACTAAAAGAATTCATGGGATAGAAAAACATACAAAACTTTCTTTGCAACGATTTAAAATTCAAAACTCGGAGCAATTTGCATCTCCAAAATGAGGAGTACCTGTATAAAAATAAACAAAGGGGGACCAGAGAAAGAGCGCAGTAGGAAGAGCACTTCCCTTGTAGTGGCCAAGCCAGGTTCAATCCCAGTATGCTTCCCCAAGCCCTGCCAGGAGTAAGCCCTGAGCACCACAGGGTGTGGCCCTCAAAAACAAAGGCCCTCCCGTTGATCGTCGATTTGCTCGAGCAGGCCCAGTAACGTCTCCATTGGAGACTTTGTTGTTACTGTGTCTGGCATATCGATTACTCTCGGTAGCTTGCCGGGCTCTCCGAGAGGGGCGGAGGAATCGAACTCGGGTCGGCCATGTTGGCCGCTTGTAAGGCGAACGCCCTACCCGCTGTGCTATCGCTCCAGCCCCATTATGATTTTTTAAGTAATTCAAAAACACAAGTTTTCATGTCAAGAAACCAGAGAAACAAAAAATAAGGGGAAAAAAATTTTAGGTGAAAGTATTAGAACAAATTGTTCCATGTCCTGGTTTTAGTATTTTTCAAAAAATACTATAAAATGAGGACCAGGAAGATAGTATAGTGGGCTGGGCATTTTCCTTGCATGCAGCTGACCCAGATTCAAACCCTGGCATCCCAAGCACCACAAGGAGCAAAACAAAAACAAAACAAAATAGACAGAGGGTCTGGGGAGACAGCTTAAAGGGGTGCAGTACATGCTCTGCATCCAACAGGCCCAGGTTTGGTCCCCAACACCACATGGTCCCCTGAGCACTCCCAGGAGCAAACCCTAAACATAGAGCAGGGATAGCCACCAAGAACCAGCAGGTGTGGCCCAAAAACAATCCCCCAAAATAGAGAAATAACAATGTCGGGAATGAAAACACAGGGGGAAACCATACAATCAGAGATTTGGGGGCTTTTTTGTTTTTTGTTGTGTTTTTTTGGGTTTTTTTTTTTTTTTTTTTGCTTTTTAGGTCACACCCAGCGACGCTCAGGGGTTACTCCTGGCTCATGCACTCATGAATTACTTCTGGCGGTGCTTGGGGGACCATATGGGATGCTGGAAATCGAACCCGAGTTGGCCGTGTGCAAAGCAAATGCACTACCTGCTGTACTATCACTCCAGCCCCCATAAGAGATTTACAAGATAATAAAATATAAAGAAAATTTTATACTAATGAATCTGAAAACTTAGATGAAATAGAAAAATCCCTTAAAAACTCTACTTGGGGCTGGAGCAATAGCACAGCGGGTAGGGCGTTTGCCTTGCACGCAGCCGACCTGGGTTCGATTCCCAGCATCCCATATGTTCCTCTGAGCACCGCCAGGGGTAATTCCTGAGCACAGAGCCAGGAGTGACCCCTGAGCATTGCCGGGTGTGACCCAAAAAGAAAAAAAAAACTCTACTTACTAAAGCATAAATATAAAAATTCTGAATAAATCAATATCTATTAAGATGAATAAATGACTATTTTAAAACCTTTGACAACAAAATGTATAGATCCAAAATATTTCATGGGTAAATTGTTCCAGGCACTTAAAGAATATTCCAAATCTATAACATGCTTACCTGGACTAGAATAACGAGCAGTAATTTCTTATCTTGTTTTATGAGGTAAGCAAAACCTTTGTATCCAAAAGACAAGAGGATAATGGGAAATTATAAGTAATCTCTCTCGTGAATAAAAGTGACCCTCAAAAAGCAAGTCAAATCTATCACCTTATATAACACATATCACAACTAAATTGAGTATTTAAATCTTTACCCAGAAAGGTTAATGACTCTACCTCTTAAAATTAATGCAATTCTCCATATTAAGAGAGTAAAATAAAACCATTCCATGATGGCCACAATACAGAAAAAAAGTTTTGACAAAACTCAGAACTCGGGGCCAAAGAGATAGTACAGTGGGTAGGGCACTTGCCTTGCACGTAGCCAAGCTGGGTTCAATTCCTTGTATCCCATAAGGTCCCCTAGGCACCTCCAGGAGTAATTCCTGAGTGCTGAGCCAGGAGTAACCCCTGAGCATTACCAAGAGTGGCCTCAAAACCAAAAACAAACATAGAAACACTCCGCGCTAACTCACAATAGAAACTTAGCACACAACTCTACATAGAAAATAACTTTCTTAATTTGATATAAAGTGTTCTAATATCAGAGAACACTACAATAGTGGAGGGAAGTGGTTGACCAGGAGGGGGGGTGCTGAAAGGTGGTCGAGTGCAATGCATAAAACCCTATCAGTAACAGACTATAAACCACAATACCAAGGATGTATTTTTAAGTGCCTGTCACAAAGGCAGGCTGGAGGGTGAGAGGGAAATTGGAGACATTAGTGGAGGGAAGTGGCTACTGGGGAAGGGAACACTTGTATGCCTGAAACCGTTGGAACATTTGCATGCCTGAAACCCAACCATGACTAACGCTGTAATTCACACAGACCAATTTAATTAGAAAAATGTTTAATTAAAAAATATTAGCAGTTGAAATATTGGAAGATATCACTGAAATTTTAATAAAAACGTGGAGACTTCTTTGTATATCAAAGTATGTCAACACCTCTTTCATTGTGCTTCTGGGTAAAACACTAAGACTATCTGGTCCAAAATGCTTGATGCTCTGTGATGATTGTAGTGAATGAACACTCGTAGGAAATGAAGTGGCTCAGTTTGAAGCATAGTTCTTTAGAGTCATAGAACTGGATGCAAAAAAAATTTTTTTTATTGTCTGTGGGGGCAGAGGATTGTACAGTGGAGGGATGCTTGCCTTGCATATGGCCAACCCAGGTTCATTCCCTGGCACACCAAATGATCCTCTCAGCCCAGCAGGAGTGATCCCTGAGCACAGAGCCAGGAGTAAGCCCTGAGCAGTACCAGGTGTGGCCCCAAAAACTTAGAAAATAAAAACTATACAAAAGGACAGTGGTGGAGTGTTGGGGTATTTGATGATGGTGAACTTACAGTAAATTTGTATATCAAAAGTATGATTAACATTATTACAATCATGCTACCTAAACTATGATTTTTTTAAACTAATATTTTAAGTATCTTAATGTAAAGTTTTTTGGCTTTTTTGGGTCACACCCAGCAATGCTCAGGGGTAATTCCTGTCTCTACAAGGCAAATGCCCTATCTGCCGTACTATCACTCCAGCCCCTGTTAACATAAATTTTACATCAAATTCTACAATGGAAGATTAATATCTTTTCCCCTAAAATAAAAAACAAGAGAAAGCTAGTCACCACAACCATTTCCATTCACCCTTGTGAGGTAGACAGTAGCAGATCAAGTCAAGGAATAAAAAGTATGACTTTAAAAGAAAGAAAATTATTAATATTCATAGAAAATCATCTGCCTATATAGTAAAACCACCGTTAAAAATATTAGTAAACAAATTCAACAAGGTTACTAAAATAGGGTCAACAAATAAAAATAATTATAGTTCTACATCTTATCAACACACAATTAGAAAATGAACTTTTTGGTTCGCTTTGTTTTATGGGCCATACCCAGCTGTACTCGGGGCTTGCTCCTGGCTCTGTGCTCAGGGATCAGTCCTGGCAGAGTTTGGGGGAACATATGTGGCGCCAGGGATTGAACCCAGACTAGCAGGGGACAAAGCAAACACTTTATCCACCACACTATCTCTCCTGCCCTTTGAAAATGAAAGTCTGATGAACCGGTTTAGGGACAGGGAGCTAGCTTAAAGGGCTGGAGCGCATGCTCTGTATGTAGGGGGCTAAGTTTGGAGGTCACTCCCAGCTGTTCTCAGAGCTTACTCCTGGTTTTGTGCTCAGGGATCATTCCTGCGGTACTCATGAGATAATATGGGATGCCCAGGATCAAACCCAGGTCAGACGCCTGCAAGGCAAACACGCTACACACTGTACACACTGTACTACCTCTCTGACTCCAAATGACCTCAAGAGTGGCCCATCTGAGGAACCAAAAAGACCGAGGTTTGATCCCTGGTAATGCCTGATCTCCCAAGAACCACTAGGGGTAACAAAAAAATGAAAATTTTAAAAATCAAGTGCCAGGGCTAGAGCAATAGCACAGTGGGTAGGAGTTAGCCTTGCACACAGCTGACCCGGGACCCGGGTTCCATTCCCAGCATCCCATATAGTCCTGTGATTCCTCAGTGCAGAGCCAGGAGTAACCCCTGTGCATCACTGGATGTGACCCATAAAAAAAAAATCAAGTGCCATTTTTATTAGCATTTTAAAAAGTCAATTATCAGGGACATCACTTTCTTCGAAGAAGTTTAGCCCTTATATTCCAATACTCTGGTTTCTCTTCAGATCGCATATTCCAATACTTCTTAAAAATGCAGTTTATGTGCACCTCAATCTCAGTGGTGTAATTATTCTCAATATAGAAAGGAACTACAATACAGAATTAAATAAATGATCTTCAAAAAGTGATCTTAAAACTGAGCTCCCATTTGACCCAGCAATAATACTCCTGGGAATATATCCCAGAGAGGCAAAAAAGTACAGTCGAAATGACATCTGCACTTCTATGTTATTGCTGCACTGTTCACAATAGCCAAAATTTGGGGAAAAAACGAGTGCCCGAGAACAGATGACTGTTAAAGAAACTTTAGTACATCTACACAATGAAATACTATGCAGCTGTTAAAAAAGATGAATTCATGAAATTTACATACAAGTGTTTCTACATGGAAAGCATCATGCTAAGTGAAGTGAACCAGAAAGAGAAGGACAGACATAGAAAGACTGCACTCATCTGGGGAATATAAAGTAACAACAGAATGGGAGTCGAACACCCAAGAATAGTTGAGATAAGTACCAGGAGGTCTGCTCCATGGTTTGGAAGCCAGCAGCACATGCTGGGGGAAAAGGCAGCTCAGATAGAGAAGGGAATGCCAAGTAAAGGATGTTTGGAGGACTCGCTTGGGATGTGAGATGCGTGCTGAAAGTAGACTGTAGACCGAACACGATGGTCCTCAATACCTCTATTGCAAACTACAACACCCTAAAAGAAAGAGTGAGCAAAAGGGAATGCCCTGCCACAGAGGCAGGGTGGGGGGTGGGAGGGCTACTGGGATCATTGGTGGTGAAGAATGGGCACTGGTAGAGGGATGGGTACTCAATCATTGTATAACTGAAACCCAAGCACAAAAGTTTGTAAGTCTACAATTGTACCTCATGGTGTTTCACTAATAAAAAAAAATAATAATCTTAAAACATTAACAGGTACAAAATAAAGTCATTTATAAACTGCGAACACCACAAATATATTTATATAAAGATACAATATTTTAATATTTCCCTATTTAGTATTTTTAAATTAAATCCAAAGATAAAATAACCTAGCACAAAATCATATCAAAAATATATATAAGGCACCAACTATAATATAAATACAAACATTATTTTTAATAAAAAAGTTTTCAATAAATGTTCAAGCAGGAATATATATGAGAACAAATCACAGATATGCATACTTGTGTGGCAGTAGAATAAGATAGACTATTTTTGTACTAGTGACGTGATTTTCTGAACAAAGTATAATCTTTCCTGGATTTACACTGCATTTTTTTTTTTATGTAGGAGTACTGCTATTTATTCAGCCATTGATTAGCTGATTGAATTGGGCATGATCTCCATCTTACTTTTTTTTTTTCATAATTTTATTTATTTATTTTCTTCTTATATTTATTTATTGAATCACTGTGGGAAAAGTTACTAAGCTTTCAGGTTTAAGTCTCGGTTATAAAATGATCAAACACCTTTCCCTTCACCAGTATACACTGCATTTTTAATCCTGGAAAAGCCAAGTTATATATTATACCAACTTATAATCTAGGTTCAGAAAAGTAAAGAGGTTTTCACTAACCTCAACAAGACCTTTGCAAGTTGCTCAGAGCATGAGGTGATTGGTGGTTGGTAGGTCAATGACTCTGGAACACTACCGGGTAACTCTCATTTCTGATTTCTGCACCTTCCAAATGCTTACGATCCCTTGCATATTTCCAATGTGTTCTCCAGGTAGCAGTTTCATGCCCATTTGAGAACCACCAGCACCACCAAGCCATAAACCCAGATTTATCACATGCTCATCCCAAACTCTTGAGAATGGAATGACTTACAATCACCCCAACCCAAGGGGAAAGTCCATAAACGAATGAGTTTTTTCTAAAAGATCAATAAATTCATGATGGTTAATAGCATTTTTTAAATTCCTTATATTTTATTTTGAATCAGTGCTCGAGGGGTAGATATATAATTTTTTTTTAATAAATGGGGCCTACAGTCTAGATTTAACCATATTTAAACTCTCAGGTTCGGTGATAATTTTCATGAAAACTCAAATATTTCTTGGAACTACCAACACAGACAATACTCTAAATCAAGTTATACCATATTAAAATGTTTTGAATAATTTCCTTTCCACATAAAATTTCACACTGGTTATTGCAAGACCCAAATCTAAAAAATATTTTAGTTATTTCCCCTGACCTCTTTCAGGAAAAAAAAACAAAAATTGCAAGTGAGTCCTCAAATTTATCCCTCCTTTCTTTCATTTTGCTTCTAAGATTTTGTTGCATAAAATACTTAGGGAACTTAATAAATAAAAGTTCTAGACCCTAGACCTGAATTTAAAGAATAAAAGTCCGTTTTTCAAAGAAACAGGAGCGAGAACATGAGTCAAAAGGCATAATATTCTAACATTCACATTTCCCTTTTTAAAAATAAGTAAATAAATTCTAATAATAAATATGTTAAAAAATTTTTTGCTTAAATTCAACAATCTGGGGCCTGAACTGTGGCTCAGTGGTAGAGGGTATAATATGTGTGACTCCCTAATATTGCCAATTCCCTACACACAAAATTAAAATGAAAGCAGAAATTAACAACTGGCACTTCTACAATGATATTCTCATGTCCTTGCATATCCTTTGATTAGTTTGTAGGTAAAATAACCAGGGCTTGAACCCTGGCCCTGCAACTTACTAGCTCTGTGTCCTGTACAGAATTCTTCATCTATTTCTTTTGATATAAAATACCCCCTACCTTGCAGTGTTGTGACATTATATTAAGCACCTCACAGCAAGCTTTATGCATATTAGCTGTTAGTTAAACAGGAGCTATGGTTATTATTATAATTAGCCATCATGTCTGCCAATACCTACTTATTAACTTATTCATCTATTTTCTTTGTAGTTGCCTCATATGTAGCTCTTTTTCCTGGCTTGCAAAAGCCAGAAATATTTAGGGTAAGCAAAATAAAATTTTTCTTGTATCTTAAGACTCCTGGGACCACCTTAAGGTAAATTAGAAGGAGGGGAAAGAAAGAAAAGGCCTTTACTAGACCACAAAGCCACTTGTACTCAACTCTGGTCACATGGTGCTAGCTTATAAAAATTCTGCCTACCAACATCCTGATGATTTATTTTCCTTCTCAGCCTCTTAAAAATTGACCTAGTTCTTGTGTTCATTCTGCAGACTGCAAGGAGAGTTGACTTCCAAATCATTCACAATATTCTAATAGTTTTTTTCTGCATAAGACCCTAATGTTCAGGGGTGCTAAGAGATAATAAAGTGGATAGGGCACTTGCCTTGGATGCAGCCAACATGGGTTTGAACCTAGACATTCCACATGGTCCCCCACACCCACTAGGAGTGAACCCTCACAGGAGTTACCCCTTGAACACTGCTAGGTGTGGCAAATAAATAAATAAATAAATAAATGACACTAAAAAGACCCTAATGTTCAGTCTATATGTGTCCTGTATCCAGCTCAGTACCGCAAGTTTGGAATGGACAAGGAGTTTTCAAGGCCTGGTCACCACACCAAGCTTTGCACACAGTTGCACGCAGACACACACAAACCCCAGGATGACCACTATGTCCCACACTCAACTGCTCCGGGTCCATACAAACCCTTCTCCAGCTCTGAAAGAGTTAGCTTAGGAGGAATTTGGGGGAAATGCAGTAAGTCATAACCTTTGAGTTGCTGTCTTCAACCGTCTAAATAATCTGGGGGAAACTACTAACATTCTCTTCATAAACAAACAAAAGTGAGCATGCATGTAAAATTATACTTCAGGGACAGAGAGATAGTACAGACGGTAAGACATTTGCTTTGCATGCAGTGAACCTGGGCCTGATCCCCAGCATCCCATATGGTTCCCAGAGCATCACCGAGATTCCCAAGGTTCCCCCAGCACTGCCAGGCACCGTCAAGATCCCTGAGAGCAAGCCCTGAGCACAGCCAGATGTGATCCCGAAAACCAAAATAGATAGAACAAAGTTGTATTTTATTTCAAAAACAAATTAAGAGGGCCTGGAGCAGTAGCACAGCGGGTAGGGCGTTTGCCTTGCACGCAGCCAACCCAGGTTTGATTCCCAGCATCCTATATGGTCCCCTGAGCACTGCCAGGGGTAATTCCTGAGTGCAGAGCCAGGAGTAACCCCTGTGCATCACCAGGTGTGACCCAAAAAGAAAAAAAAAATTAAAAATCTATGGGGCTACAGAGAAACGGTACAGGGGTTACTTGCCTTGCATACAAGTCAAGTCCTACTCAGTTTCCCAGCACAAACCCCAGCACCACCATAGAGGGTCAACCGAACATGACCACGAGAGACCCTGGAGCACCAAAGTAGGGAGTAGTCCCTGAGTATTGCTGGATATGCCCCCCCCTCAAAAAAAAAAACCAGCAAAAAGAAGCTAGGAATTTATTTCAGTGTTCAAAATCTCTTAGCAGAGATCACAGTAAGATACAGATCTGATATCAAATCAGCCCATACCTATATGCATAAGATAAATATTGTAAAGATACATATTTCAGGAACCAATATTTACACTTATCCTGTGCGATGCTCCTGACATTTTCTATGTAATTTCTCTTTCTAAAATAAGAGACTAGAGGCCAGAGCAATAGTCCAGTGGGCAAGGCTCTTGCCTTGTACACAGCCAACACAGACTGGATCCCCAACTCCATATACAGCCCCCTAAAGCCCACCAGGAGTGATCACTGCCAGCAAAGTCACAAGTTAACCCTGAGCAGGCCAAAAAATAAAAGAAGGAAAATGAGAGACTTTTTTTTTTGACTACCCACGATCTGAAGAACAGTGATCAGTGATCTAATCTAACGTGTATCCATCCACTTTACTAAAAAACAAAATAAATCCAATCACTGACAAATTAGGGAGAAGCCAGACCCTGACTAGCATAGTTCCCTACCAAAGAACAAAGTGAAGCAAAAATTTCTAATACCAATTTTCTTCAAAAAGTGGGGTTTATTGGGAGGGCAGGGAGCAGGAAGAGGCAGGGATCCGCCAAGAACAATATTACAGCAGGTAGGGTGCTTGCCTTGCAATAGCCTACTCAGGTTCGATCTCCAGCACCACATAAGGTTCCCCAAGCACCACCAGGAGTTAATTCCTGAGTGCAGAGTCAGGAGAAACCCCTGAGCATCACCGGATGTGGCCCAAAAATAAAGGGGGAAAAAAAAAAGAAGAAGTGTCATCGGGAGATAGCTCAAAGGCCCTGAACACACATGCCAGCATGCAAAGGACCCCAGGCTTTCTCCCTGTCACCCCTCATGGTCCTCCTAAGCACTGGCCAGTGTAACCCTCATGGCCTTCAGCTGAGGAGAATCCTGCCCCCACGCCCAACAAATTAAAATAATCAAAACAAAATACAGGGTCTGGTATTTGAAGCTTAAGACGTGCTGATACACTGAGAAAGTGGGATTTCAGGCTTAAAACTTGCTGATACACTGAGAAACTGGGAGTGTTTCAAATCCAAGCCGGGTGATTATTAACCTCATCCCCAGCCTCCTTGGCAGACAGACAGTCTTAACTTTTTCTACACCGTGCCCGGGGCCTAGCATGACATGGCATATAAGCAAAGGTCTTTCTTTCCAGAAGCCCTTTCACGGGCCACTGACAAGGACCCAGCAAGTCCCAGGTTCTCCTGGAATTCATTTTCAACACCTGGGATTACACAGGTTCACCTGTCCACAAGGGTGGAGAAATGACCATAGCCAGGCAGGGTCACTCTCTTAAAAGTTCCCTACACGGCTGGTTTCTTTCCCCACAAAGGCTGCTGATTTAAAATTTAAACATTAAAAAAAAAAAATTAAACATCCAAACCACACAGGAATGACCTAGAAGTTACTGCCTCCACCACCAGCTACCCCTAACCCCTTTAAGAGTCTCAAAGAGCTGGAGAAAGTGAAATTGCTGGAAAACTAGCTCAAACTATCAGTTTCCAGATGCTGACTTTAGGTGCATCATATTATTATTATTATTATTATTATTATTATTATTATTATTATTACTGTTATTATCGTTGTTGTTATTTCCCCTCTATCTTTTTTGCAACGTGTCCTCCGTATCACTGCCCTCTCCCAAGTGGGAATCTTGGACAGAGGCAGAGAGGTAGAGAGGTGGACGCCCGCTGGGGCCTGGTGTGAAGGCCAAGCTGGGGTGGCCCCGTGCACAGGAAGGCCTGGAGGGAGGCCGGTACCATTGATTGCACCCAGGACCCAGACAAGTGGGGGGGGGCGCTGGGGACCTAAGGCAGGGCACCCTGATGGGCCCCAGGGAGTGCAGGGGAAGGGGGGAGAGGGAGAGAGAGAGCGCAGGGATGGAGGAAGGAGGGGCGGAGTTGCCCAGAGTCACGCAGCAGCTCAGAGCTCACCCCCCCCCCACACACACACACCCCCAAAGTCCACTGGGGGGAACCCGCAGGAGGCAGAGCCCGGGAGCTGGGACACAGGCTCCCGAGGCGGAGATAAGGACCCGGGCCCGGGCGGGGTCCCACACCCCGCCGCACCCGCCGCACCCCGCCAACGCAACCCTTTCTCGTGCATGCAAACCCAGGAGGCTGCAGCTCCCTCCTGCAAAGAGGATCCACCCGGGAGCACGTGCGCGCTCCCCCTCCTCCCCACCCCCACCTCGGGGGTCCGTCGCTCCTCCCCCAACTGCGGCAGAACATGCAAGCCTCCTCGGAATATTTGTTCCAACCCCCCTGCACCCCCCACCCGCCAATCCTTGGGGGTCGAACTTAAAAAAATGTGCTGGGCTGGCTTTGAATTCTCCTCTCTCCCTCCACCCTTCCCTGAGTTTTCCTTTAAATCATTTCTCCTTCTCCAGACCTCCAAGGGAATTAGAGCGATGGGAGGTCGGGTGGGGGTGAGGGCAGGGTGAGGTGAGGGGGGTGTCGATTTAACGTGCTGCACACCCCCCTACCACGGGTGGAGACTGGGGAGTGGGGTGCATCTCCCGGCCAGATAAGCCTTGCTGAAGGTCAGGATGGCTCCCCAGAGGGTCCCTTCTCCAGAGAGAACAGCATCCCCGAGGAGGTTCTGGGGAGCCCAGGCTGTTTCAGACCCAGGTCATTTCAGATATTCCCTCTGCATCCCTGCAGGGACATCCTGGATGCTGGAGAACTACTGGGAACACTCCCCAGAGGAAACGAACAACATCCTAGGAGCTGTTCTAGGGAAATCGGTAAAGAAAAGGGAAACAGCAAGATTTAGGAAGAATGCAAAAGTGTTGTTATATTTAGTAGAAGTAGGGGGGGAGGAAAGGAAGGCTGAATGACACACTATTTGGAAACCCAAGCCAGTCATTTGAGAGAGAGAGAGAGAGAGAGAGAGAGAGAGAGAGAGAGAGAGAGAGAGAGGAGAGTGTGTCATGTTTATTATATAACTCGAATCTTTAAAGACTCTCTCTGCCACTGTAGTTTTCAAACTGGCCGTTTGTCCAGACTCTAATGACAGCTCTGTCCCTTCGTCCCTTCCCATCTCTCAGCCTCCCTTCTGCGGCCGCCGGCCCCTTACCTTTATTTTCGGAATCTTTCATTCTGTCCTTCCTCCCGCAGCTACTGCCAATGAGCAGGACTGTCCGGCGGGTTCTGCGAGCCTGACTTTGGATTTGTCATTCACAGGCAGCGTCTCGGGGGGCGAAGTCCCTCAACGCAGGAGCACCCGGCTCTGATAATTGCATGCAAGTCAGCGTGTGGGGGGGGTTATAATTTTTGCTTATGCTGGAGCGGAAAAAGATGGGGATGAAGGCAGACGTAAACAGAAATTCCAAAACCTGGCGTGGAGCTGGATCTGGAGCCGACGGTGCCTCTCGGCCTTAGGTTAGGGAACCACCCCTGAGCACTTCCCCTTCTCCACAGACCGTGCAGGGGTTAAGGCAGGCTCTTGTTTCACACACAGCTGACCATGGAGTCTATCCCCTACACCACAGAGCCCCACCAGGAGTGACCCCTGAGCACAGACCCAGGAGGAAGCCCTGAGTAGGACGGGTGTGTCCCCAACCTCCCCTAATCCCCCCACCCCAAAAGAGAGATTAGGTCCCAGTGAAAATGGGAATTACTTCCTGCCATGAGCCAAGCTTATTTTCTTTTTTCTTTTCTTTTCTTTTTTTTTTTTTTTTTTTTTTTTTTGCTTTTTGGGTCACACCCGGCAATGCACAGGGGTTACTCCTGGTTCTGCACTCAGGAATTACTCCTGGTGGTGCTCAGGGAACCATATGGGATGCTGGGAATCGAACCCGGGTCAGCCGCATGGAAGGCAAACACCTAACTCGCTGTGCTATTGCTCCAGCCCTGACACAAGAGCGTTATTTTATTTATTTATTTATTTATTATTTTTGCTTTTGGGGTCACACCTAGCAATGCACAGGGGTTACTCCTGGTTCTGCACTCAGGAATTACTCCTGGTGGTGCTCGGGGGACCATATGGGATGCTGGGAATCGAAACTGGATCGGCTGCGTGCAAGCCAAACTGGACCCACGTTGGCCACATGCACGGACGCATGCAGGGGCCACTGAACACATTCACCCAGTGTGAGTGGACACGTGAGGGGTTGGCTGTGAGGAACTCAGAGACTTCCCAGGAAAAAAGGCAAGGAAGGCACAAGCCAGTCTTTGAAGGGTCCGAGTCAATCCTACTTTCAGTCACGACTCAGCGCACAGTCTTGCCTTTACTCATCCAACGATTGGGTAGTTCTTCCACCTTTTAGGAGCATGGCGACCTTGAACAAGTCCCTGATCTCATGGATATTAGGATACAGTGGGTCATTCCTTAAGAGAGGCAATAACACTCAATGCCTCTTTTGCAGACCACAACACCCAAAAGGAGAGAGAGAACACAGGGGATTGCCCTGCCACAGAGACAGGGAGGATGGGGGGATGGGGGTGGGAGGGATATTATCCATGGTGGTAGAAAATGGGCACTGGTGGAGGGATGGGTATCTGATCATTGTATAATTGAAACCAAAGCACAAAAAATTGTAAATCTACAACTTTAAAAAAAATAAAATAAAATAAAGGGGAAAAAAAAAAGAGAGAGGCAATAAGCAAATAAATATAAGCATATTGACAATTGACAGACAGCAATAAATGTTGTGGGAGAAAATGAAGCAAAGTAATGGAATTCCCGGACTGCCGTGTTAGATAGCGTGGCCAGGGTGGATGATAAATATTTCATTCATTTGTGGACTCGAGGTCAGGGCATCACAGGACTGTCCAAATATCTTCACTAGGGCCAAGAGATAGTAGAGTAGGCAAGGCACCAGGAGTGACCCCCCCTGAATCCACCGGAAGTGACTCCTCATCGGGGTGGACACCACCCCCAACCCCCACACTTCCCCGCCGACGCCCATAGCCACCACTACGTCCATTCACTGGCCCAGACCACATATGCTGAAGTTTCTGGACCACGTGGCCACACAAGCAATCACACAACACCTCCTAAAGCAACAAGCCACTTAATAAACTCTGAGACGAGGACTTAACAACCCTGAGATCAGATATAACAATTTTCACATAAATGGACTTTCTGTTCCTATTGATTTTAATATTGCAGCTTTGTTATCTCATCCTGTTTTTATTCTAGAACTGTATCAACAGTTGGGCTTTTTTCTACATCATAATTAAAAATAAAAACAGTGACTCCTAAACACCACCAGAGTGATGCCTGACTACAGAGCCAGAAGCATGCCCTGACCTGACCACCGCCAGGTGTGACCCCCAAACAGAAACAAACAAATATCTTCACTCAAAAATTGGGACTGGATGGGGCCAGAGTGAAAGCACAGCAGACAGAGCATTTGCCTTGCACACAGCCGAACCTAGTTCAATCCACAGCACCACGTATGGTACCCTGAGCCAGACCCCCCCCCAAAAAAAAATAAGGCTGGAGAGGTAGTGCTGGGGGTTAGGTGCTGGCCTTGCACAAGTTCTGTCCCTGCCATTACATACAATCCCCAGAGCAACGCCAGGAGTGATCCCTGAGCACGGAGTCAGGAGTGAGCCCTGAGCACAGCTGAGAGTGAGCACCCCCAAAATAAATATTAAGTTCTAAGTCCTCATAATCTTCACTCACCGAAGGGGTGTGGGTGGGGAGTTGGGCCAATAGTACAAGTGGGTAAAGTGATATTCCAAAGAATGAAGGGTCAGAAGCCAGAGTCTGATTGAGCTGGCGGGGAGGGAAGCTCTGTCCTCCCGTTGTTCATCAATTTGCTCGAGCGGGCACCAGTAACGTCTCACAACAAATTGTGAGACTTGTCGTTACTGTTGTTGGCATATCGAATACGTCATGGGGAGCTTGCCAGGCTTTGCCATACGGGCAAGATACTCTCAGTAGCTTGCCGGAGGGGTGGAGGAATCGAACCCGGGTCGGCCATGTTGGACGCATGTGAGGCAAACGCCTTACCCACTGTGCTATCACTCCAGGGTGGAGAGTAATGGAGAGAAATACACACACAACACACACACACACACACACACACACACACACACACACACAGGCTCTCCTCGCAATGCTGGGTTAGAGACGACGCTGACCTGGAGACCCGAGGAGGGACTGCCAAGGAGTTGACATCTCAGTCAATGAGGGCAGAAGACAGGCACCTGGCCTCTCTGACCCCCGGCTCCTCCCAAATGACACGGGTCTGGCCTTACCTGCCCTGGGCTCGCTAGGCTCTGCGGAGATGGGAAGGGAGTTGAGAAGCAGGCCTGGGTCGACAAAGTACCACCGGGGCTGGAGAGAGAGTACAGCCGGCAAGGCTCTTGCACTGCACGTAGGCCGAGTTCAGTCCCCAGCACCACCTCTGGTTCTCAGTGTCCTACAAGGAATGACCCCAAGCCCAGAGCCAGAAATAGCCCCTGAGCACTGTTGGGTGTGGCCTACCCCTCTCCACCCCCTGATCTAGGTGCCATATAAATGCAAGGCACAATTATCAACATGCTTGGGCACATTTTAAAGAACTAATTACTAATGTTCATCTGCTTGGAGAGCCAAATACAGCTCTGCAATGAAAGCTGGCCTGGCCACAGGGGGTCCCAGGGCTGAATTGGAACTGCCAATGTTTCCAAACTCCCTGAAAGACTGTGGAAAAGTTACATATTTAGTGCCTGTCCTCATCCTTCATCAGCAGTCAATATATTGCTATTCTTCCCCTTTAAACTTGAGATCAGGGCTGGAGCTATCAAGAGGGAAAGGCACTTGTCTTGCACACAGCTGGCCTGGGTTCAATCCCAGGGTGATTCTGGAGTGCAGAAGGAACCCCATGGGTGATTCCTGAGCCCGGGAGTCACCCCTGAGCATCACTGGATGTGGCCCCAAAACAAAAGAAAATAAAAACTTAGAATCAATGAGGGAAATCAACCTTCATTGGCACCCTCCCTGGTCCCAATGTTGCCCTGTTGGCCCATCAGCTACATCAGAGAAACAGGCATTTCTTGCTCTACGAAGCAAGTTCAGGTGGTGAAGATGTGTCCAGCAGGAAGAGAAGGTGATGGGGATGGAGAAATAGTATTAGGGTTAAGATGTTTGCCTTGAAAGTGGTCGATCCTAGGCATGGAGTGCTAGTACAGCAGGTAGGGCGTTTGCTTTGCACGCGGCCCACCTGGATTTTATTCCCAGCATCCCATATGAACACTGTCAGGAGTAATTCCTGAGTGCAGGGCCAGGAGTAATCCCTGAGCAATGCCCCTGTGTTACTGAAAAAGCCAAAAGGAAAAAAAAAAAAAGAAAATAAGAAAGTGGTCAATCCTAGGTCTAGCCTCTCTGGTTCCAGTTCCAGCATATCAGCCATAGACCCCCCAGCATTGCCTGGCATGGCCCAAAAAGGGGGAGGAGGAAGAGGAGAAGGAAGAGGAGGAAGAAGAGGAGGAGGAAGAGGAGGGGGGAGAAGTAGGTAGTCTGGATGCCATTCGGGAAATATTCAAGGTGCTTGTGCCAAACCCAAGGAAAGACAGTGTTGAACAAATCATTCACTGCCCTCAGGATCCGAATGCAGTTTGGAGCAGAGGGGCAGGGATGGGTGGAGGGGGGAGGAGGGCAGGGGGTACTAAGGCAGGAGAGGCTGGGCTCAGACGAGGGCTTGGCTACTAACTGGCCCTTTGGGTAAGCGATTTCCTGACCTGGAAGATGGAGATAATGATGGCACCACCTCTGAGGCTTGGCTGCGACTCAAAGGAGTTAACGCAAGTACATGGCACAGAGCCTGACCCCAAACATCAGGGCCCCGGAGACGGCATGAGATGGACAGTCAGTCCTACCTTGGGGCCCAGCTCCAGTTTACCCAATGACCTCCAGCCGCCACATTAAAGCACGGAGAATAATGACCAGTCTGCCTTATCAGCAAGAATATAAAGAAGCCCTGGGCATAAAGGAGGAGCCAGCCCTGCCATCCTCACTCCAGGAGCCTTCTAACCCAGCTGGTAGGAGTTGGGCAGGGGCAGAGGGGGGGTTGGGGGGAATGCAAATAAAAAAACACGGGGAGGAGTGAGAAAATGGGAGGTGCATGGTCAGTGGCATTAAAGTGGGGGATGGAGAGACAGCACAATGAATAGGGTGCTTGCCTGGCTGACCCAGGTTGAATCACCTGCAGCCCATATGGTCCCCCAAGCCCACCGGGAGTGATCCCTGAATGCAGAGTCCGGAATAAGCCCTGAGCACAGCCAGGAATGGCCCAAAGCCAAAAAATAAAAAAAAAAAAAGGAAGGAAGCTATTTTTTCTCAATAGTGTGAGCATTCCTAGGGGCATCTGCATTTTGCCCATCTGTCTGAGAACTTTTGAATGTATGGGCGGGGGGGGGGGGGGGGGGGGAGGGCGGGTAGGGGGAAGGAGTGGAAGAATTGCAAGGGGTAAATTAAATCTTTAGGAACATTCTCTGTATTTGCTTTATCACTGATCTGTTCATCTATACGAGCTTATTAGCAGTCTAAATTCAGTTACAGGACCGGAGAGATAGTGCAGGCATCTGGGCCTTGCATGTGGCTGACGCCAGTGTGATTCCTGCTTCCTTACGGTCCCCTAAGCACTGCTAGGAATAACCCCAGAGAGCCAGGGGTAAGCCCTGAACAACCTTGGGTGTGGCCTGAGAATCCCCCCCCCCCAAAATAAATAACATTATATTGAGGGTCAGACAGAGACTGTACAGGTGTTACGGCACTTGCCTTACATGCAGATGACCCTGATTCGATTCTTGGAAGTGCATACGGTCCCCAAGCATCACCAGGGTGGACCCCAGAGCACAGAGCCAAGAGTAGTCCCTCAGCAGCACCGGATGTGGTTCAACCCCCCTCTAAAATAGAATTCAATTAAGTAGAAGAGGTTTGGAGGGGAAAAAAGAGCCTTTTATACTTTCCCTCTCGATATGATATTTACAAAGGTCTTGGCCTCCTGATGCTGGCCATTCCAAGAGGGTCACATGATTCTCCAAGTCTTGTCCTGCCCCAGGGAACCTTAAGGTCACATCACCAATTGAGGAATAAAGATAGACTCATGCCTTAGAGCTTTCCAGAACAAAGCATTATCTCTATGTGAGCAGCGCCTCCGTAAACTGATATCCATATATAAACACTGAGGAATGCACCCACACCGCAACCTCTGTCACGGGGGCGAGCGGCGCCAGAGGCCACCGGGTCCCTCCCTGGCTCTGCACAGGCCCTGTCTTCTTATATGCCACCTTCTGAGTCACGAGACCGGTGACTCATAGCCAGCCTGGGGAGCCATCTTCAGAGCTGAGCCAGAGAGAATTTTCAAGAACACGAGCAAGACTCTGAATTGGAAGGAGAATAAGGCATTTTATTGTACACACCAGATGGGGAGGGGGGGAATGACAAGGAAAAGAACTGCTGCTGGGGGGGAGGGACGGAGCGATAGTACAGCAGGTAGGGTGGTTGCCTTGCACACGGCCGACCCGGGTTCGATTCTCAGCATCCCATATGGTCCCCTGAGCACTGCCAGGGGTAACTCCTGAGTGCACGAGCCGGGTGTAACCTCTGTGCATCTCTGGGTGTGACCCCAAAAAAGAAAAAAAAAAACCTGCTGCTGGGTTCTTGTGGGTTCAAGTCCCACGAATTCTCAATTCTTCTCTGAGGGACAGCTGAGCCATCAAAGCGTGGACAGACTCTTGGACTCTTTCAGACATTTGAGGAGAACTCCAGAGAGGGCTACCCAGAAAGGTGGGGAAGTCTGTGATAAGGTGTCCCCGCAGAAGTGCGACCCACCAGAAAAACCAGCCGAGGTGCCCTGAAGCCAGGCCACCAGCAAGGGAAGGGAAAGGAAGCCAGGCCCTGCTGGGCAGTCTCCTCCTTATCACCATTACCACGCATGTAATGAGAACACATTATTTGCCCAGCCTTGTCTTCAGAGCCAGAGCTTTCACTGCCGACCGCCTGGCTCTGATCCCAATGTACATGCTGTGCCATATTCCAAAAGTTGCTTGAACTCTCTGTGCTTGGGTTTCTCTCATTTGTAGAGTAGAGATGGACTGGGAAACAGCACTGTTGTCAGAATGACTCAAATTAAATGAGTCAAGGACTACAGATGGTAAGCAGGAAAGATATGTTGGTTCTGGCCATTCCCTTCCATTTTTTTTTTAATATTTTATTTTTGTCTTGTTTCACTGTGCTTGGGGCTGACTCCTGGCTCTGCTCAAGGATCACTCCTGGTAAAGTCTGCCAACTGCCTATACTGTCTTTCAATAAAAAAAATGGACCAGGGGCCAAGCAATAGTACAGCGGGGAGGGCATTTGCCTTGAATACAGCTGACCCAAGTATGACCCCTCAGCATCCCATTATGGTCCCCCGAGCACTGCCAGGAGGAATTCCTGAGCACCACCAACTGTGACCCAAAAGGCCAAAAGAGAAAAAATGGACCAAAAAGAAGTGAGGTGAGCTGTCAAGAGACAATGCTAAAAACTAGCAGAGACGGTTCTGTCCTGTTCTGTCACACCTTCCCTGTTCACTGGGGCAGAAGAGAGAGTCAAGAAGCTGGAAATACATGCCTGGCATGTGGTGGGCACCCATTTGATCCCCAGTACCACATGCTCCCCTCAGCACCATCAGATGCATCATCTCCCACATACCGTGCCAGAAGCACCACTGCATGTATATCTTATTGCTGAAAGCACTGAATCCCAAGAAGAGTCTAATCACTGGCTAATGGGAGAACAGAGATGATAAACCCACATTTCTGAAAAGGACCAAACATGATGGCCTCTCCACATCTGTATTGCAAACCATCATGCCCAAAGTAGAGAGAGAATAAGAAGAAAAGTGCCTGCAATAGCAACGGGGTGTGAGGGGAGATGGGGGCTAGGTTGAGGTGGGGATGGAGGGAAGGATATGGGGACATTGGTGGGGACATTGGTGGTGGGAAATGTACACTGGTGGAGGGGTGGGTGTTGGAACATTGTATAACTGAAACCCAATCATGAACATCTTTGTAAGGGTCTAGCTCAGAGTGATTCAATAAAATTTAAAAAAAAACCAATTTTTAAGTTGGTGACTCCAAGAATTCAGCAAAAAGACCTTGTATTGGGGCTGGAGCAATAGCACAGCAGGTAGGGCGTTTGCCTTGCATGCAGCCAACCCAGGTTCGATTCCCAGCATCCCATATGGTCCCCTGAGCACCACCAGGGGTAATTCCTGAGTGCAGAGCCAGGGGAAACCCCTGTGCATTGCTAGGTGTGACCCGAAAAGCAAAAAAAAAAAAAAAAAAAAAAAAAAAAAAGACCTTGTATTGACCTTGTCCTGCCACATTTCTGACCTGCTTTGATCTTCCCTGTACCCCCATGTAATGGTCAGTAGGCTGGTTTTCTGAAGCGTATGACTGACATTGCAGAAACCAAAGCACAGACCATCTGACAAGTGTTCAGCCTCTTCCCTGGGTAACGTGGCCGGGAAAGTGTTATCTGCCATGGGCGAACACATCTGCTGATGAAATCAACTTTCAATCCTCGCCTCTCTCGGTTTTATCACAACGCAGGACAGTGCTTCTTCACCCCACTGGTGTTTGGAAGAGGTCACTTCTCTGGGGGTACTCAAGGCCAGTTTTTTTCTTGTATCATTTCACAGGCTCAGGAAGTCTCTGCTCACCAAATCCTTCACCATCTGCTCTTGCCCGATCTATAATCCAAAAGGTCTGATATTTGACTGCATGCAACTGGTCGGATTAAAAGAGGGCTCCCAGAGGCAGGAGCGATAGCACAGTGGGTAGGGTGTTTGCCTTGCAGGTGGCCGATGCGGGTTTGATGCCCAGCATCCCATATGGTCCCCCAAGCACCACCAGGAGTGATTCCTGAGAGCAGAGCCAGGAGTAAACCCTGAGCATCACCAGGTGTGACCCAAAGAGCAAAAAAAAAAAAAAAAAAAAGAGGGTTCCCAGTGATTCCCAGGGATTGGGACGGAAACTGGGGATATTGGTGGCGGGAAGGTCACACTAGTGCTGTTGGAACACTAAATGCTTGAAACAAGTGTATAATGAACAACTTTGTAAATCACGGGGTTTTAATAAAAAATCAATTAAAAAGAAAAAGAGCGTTCCCAGGAAAGGATTTTGGGGTAAATTTCTACTGAGCAAAACTTGCTCATATTCCCATTTAAGATCACTTACAGAGTTAGGCCTGTTTTGTTGTTGTTGTTGTTGTTGTTGTTGTTGTTTTTAAGTTAGACATGTGGGGTAATAAATAATTAGCAACCAGAATACTTTTTTTCAAAAGGCTTATGAAGAAAAAAGACAAGGTGCTGGAGAGATAGCAGTGTAGATATGGTGTTTACCTTGTAGCAAGCTGACCCGGATTCAATCTCCAGCATCCCAAATGGTCCCCCGAACACCACCAGTGTGTGTAATTCCTGAGTGCAGAGCTCAGTAACCCCTGAGCATTGCCAGGTAAGTAAAGTAAGTAAAGGCCCTCCCGTTGATCATCGATTTGCTCGAGCAGGCCCAGTAACGTCTCCATTGGAGACTTTGTTGTTACTGTGTCTGGCATATCGAATATGTCACGGGGAGCTTGCCAGGCTTTGCAGTGCGGGCGAGATACTCTCGGTAGCTTGCCGGGCTCTCCGAGAGGGGCGGAGGAATCGAACTCGGGTCGGCCATGTTGGCTGCGTGCAAGGCAAACGCCCTACCGCTGTGCTATCGTGGCCCAAAAATCAATTTTAAAGAAAAAAAAAAAAAAGACAAGTGAAAAACTGAGAAGCAGGCATATTAAAAAGGTCCCACAGGAAAACAATGAGGCCAAGACCTCCAGTTTCACTATTCATAAAGGAAATTCAAATATGAAACCACTATGTGGGGTTTAACACGGGGGTTACGAAGCTTGCCTTGCATGCAGCTGATCCAGTTCAATCCCTGGTTCAGTCCCCAGCAGTGCATATGTTCCCCAAAGCACCATCAGGAATGATCCCTGAGCATAGCCAGGGGTGAACCAAAAACAAAACAAACAAAATGAATTTTTATTTATTTATATTTTTTGCTTTTTGGGTCACACCTGGCGATGCACAGGGGTTACTCCTGGCTCTGCACTCAGGAATTATTCCTGGCGGTGCTTGGGGGACCATATGGGATGCCGGGGATTGAACCCTGGTCGGCCACGTGCAAGGCAAACGCCCTACCCTCTGTGCTATCACTCCGGCCCACAAAATGAAAATTTTAAGAAGCCAAAACCACTCAAAAGTCTGCCAAGAAGGCTGAAAGCGGCTTAATGGTAAACTGCACAGCCTTGCATGCTTAAGTCCACACACACACACACACAGAATCTAACAGTGCTCCATACTGACAAGAAAGTATGGCATCAAGAAGCTCATGCACTGGGCTAGAATGACAGCACAGCAGGTAGGGCATTTGCCTTCCATGCAATCAGCCTGGGTTCCCTCCTCAGTGCCCCAGAGAGACCCCAAGTCCCACCAGAAGTGATCGAATACTCTCGGTAGCTTGCCGGGCTCTCTGAGAACTAAATCAATGCAAATGTGTGGGAGTGGGGATAAGGCGGGGAGGGGTCCAAAGAGAAGTACAGGGCTTTAGGCACTTGCCTTGCATATGTCCAACCCCAGTTCAAACCCCTGACACGGCACAGCCAAAGATCACGCCTGAGCAAAGAGCCAGTGCTGTGTGGTAATGCCACCTCTGTCCCGCCAAGAATACAATGACCCCCAAATTTTTTTTAATTAAAGCAAATGTAATAGGGCACGTGCTTCTATGCATGAGGCCTTGGGTTCCATTGCCAGCACCACAACATCAAAAAGGAGCATATACAGGGGCTGGAGCGATAGCACGGTGGGTAGGGCGTTTGCCTTGCACGCAGCCAACATGGCCGGCCCTGGTTCGATTCCCAGCATACCATATGGTCCCCCGAGCACCGCCAGGAGTAATTCCTGAGTGCATGAGTCAGGAGTAACCCCTGAGCATCACCAGGTGTGATGCAAAAAAAAAAAGCAAAAAAAAAAAAAAGGAGCATATATATTTCAGTGGAATTCTAGTGGACCAAAGAGATAGGACAGCGGGTAGGGCACTTGCCTTGCATACAGCTGACCCGGGTTTGATCCCTGGCATCCCATATGGTCCCCCAAGTCTGCCAGAAGTAATTCCTGAGTGCAGAGCTAGGACTAAGCCCTGAGCAACTGCTAGGTGTGGCCCCAAACGCCCACCTCACCCCACTCCCCCAAAAAAATATCCAGTGGACTTCTAGATACTTAGCCTATACCTAGATTCCTCACCAGAGTCCAGGCCATGAAGGGCACATGCATTCTCTTTGGGGAGAGGAACGCGCAAGGATTCATTCACAAACACAGTTTCTGGGCATCCTCTAGGTTCTGAACACAGTGAATGTTGCACTGACACTGCCAGGGGTCGTGAGAGGCCAGGCTAAGTCTCATCTGCAGCTCAGCAAGAAAGATGCTGGGTGAAGACTCTCTGTGGGTCCAGAAGACCAGAAATTCTGTCCACCTCCAGTCACGGTGTTTCCACCACAGTTCTTTGAGCTTCACAACCCCACAACATACCATGTGATTTTAAGGGGGGGAGGGGCGGTATGTGATCACCCTGGACTAACAGTAATGACTGCCACCCAGAGAGCTACCACTTCACACCAGGTACTCACTGAATCATCACAGTAACATGCAGTACAGGGTAATGAGCCTCGCCTTTCAGACAGCACAGAGCAGAGCGAGAAAGAGCAAGAGAGAGAGAGAGCGAGAGGAACCACGTTTCCCGGGATCGCACCGCTGACAAGGCACCACTCCACAGTGATGGCTTGGGCTCTGAGTCCATCTGATGCCCAAGCACATGCTCCCGGGCCCACTACCACAGCTCAAGAACTTCAAGCCACCTTCTAAGAAAGAAGGGTGGGCCACCAATTTCTCTCATGACTGGTATGTCCTGATGTTCCATCTCCTCTCCATGAGCACAGGTGTTGAAGCGTGTTTCTTTGGTGCAGGGTAAGGTGACAGAAAGGGTCCTGAGTGGGACTTGGGCGCAACAGGTCACTGGCCAGTCATGTGGCCTGCAAGCCACTCTGCCTCCTGCCTCACCTTCCTCACCTTGAAACAGAGAAAACAGATACCACCTGCTTCCTTCCAGGGGCGCTCCCGCCTAAACAAGACCCAAGACCGCAGGTTGACCTATTCTGGAAGCTGCAAAGCATCAGATAACTGTAACACATTATCCCTGAATGGCAGGGGCAGGGGAGGCAAGGAACTGCAGTGTCCTCACAATCCTGCCTTACAGGGAGGGAGGAGGAATTGAAAGACAATAAGCACTGTCAGGAACTTGAGGATGGGAAACTGCACAGGCCCGGGGTTAAAAATTCTAACCCTGGGGCTGGAGCAATAGCACAGCGGGTAGGGCGTTTGCCTTGCACGCAGCCAACATGACCAACACAGGTTCAATTCCCAGCACCCCATATGGTCCCCTGAGCACCGCCAGGGGCAATTCCTGAGTGCATGAGCCAGGAGTAACCCCTGAGCATCGCCGGGTGTGACCCAAAAAGCAAAAAAAAAAAAAAAAAAAATTCTAACCCTGGGGGGCTGGAGCAATAGCGGTGTTGGCCTTGCACGCAGCTGACCCGGATTTGATTCCCAGCATCCTGTATGGTCCCCCAAGCACCACCAGGAGTAATTCCTGAGTACATGAGCCAGGAGTAACCCCTGTGCATAGCCAGGTGTGACCCAAAAAAGTAAAAAAAAAAAAAAAAATCTAACACTGGATGCCAGAGAGTGGTACAGTGTTTGCCTTTCCTGTGGCCAACCAGATTCAATCCCTTGCCCCACATATGGTCCCCTGAAGCCTGCCAGGAGTGATCCCTAAGCACAGAACCAGGAATAAGGTCTGACCATGGCTGGGTGTGGTCCGAAAACCAAAAGAAAAGAAAAATTATAACACAGGCTGAAGAGCTAGCTCCAGGCACTGGAGCAGATGGCTTGTATGAGGAAGGCCCAATAAAAAAGAAGGGGGAAAAGTCCAACTAGATGGGCCAGAGAGAGAGCGCCACGGATAGGTGACTTGCCTTGCTTATAGCTAGCCTGGGGTCAATCCCTGGAACCACAAATGGTCCCAATGAGCACTGACAGGAGTGATCCCTGAGGACAGAGCCAGGTACATATGAAATATTACTCAGCCATTGCACTGCACTGTAGCACTGTCATCCCATTGTTCATCGATTTGCTTGAGTGGGCACCAGTAACGTCTCCATTGTGAGACTTGTTGTCACTGTTTTTGGCATATCGAATACGCCACGAGGAGCTTGTCAGGCTCTGCCATGCGGGCGAGATACTCTCGGTAGCTTACCGGGCTCTCCGAGAGGGACGGAGGAATTGAACCCGGGTTGGACGCATGCAAGGCCAATGCCCTACCCACTGTGCTATTGCTCCAGCCCATACTCAGCCATAAGGAAAGATAAGTTGGGGCCGGAGTGGAGCGATAGTATAGCAGGTTAGGCGTTTGCCTTGCACACACCAACCTGGTTCAATCCCTGGCATCTCATATGGTCCCCCAAGCACTGCCAGGAGTAATTTCTGAGCGCAGAGCCAAGAGCAACCCCTGAGCATTGCTGGGTGTGACCCAAAAAGAAAAATAAATAAATTATCACGATAATGAAAAAGAAAGAAAGAAAAGATAAGTCATGCCGTTTGCTCTAGATAGAGGGACCAGGAGAGTATCATGGTGAGTGAAGTTAGTCAGAGGGAGAGAGAGAAACCAACACAGGATTGATATCTCTCTCTCTCTCTCTTTCTCTCTCTCCTTCTCTCTCTCCCTCTCTTTTTCCTCTCTCTGTCTGTGTGTGTGTGCGTTGTGTATGTATGCGTGTGTCTCTCGTGAGGTATAAGGAAATATAAGGGGGAATAATGAATGTTCAAAAACAATGGAAACAAAGAATATGAGAACCGGTATCCATCAGGAAACAGGCCACCCGAGGCGGCCAGGGGACAGGACAGAGAGGGGACAACTTCTATGGGGGAGGGAAGCTCTCAACCGGGAGAAGAGGGGGCGGTGCTGAAAGGTGATAAGGTATTAGGTATTAAACCTGATCAGCAACAGACCCGTAAACCACAGTGGAAACACTTGTATACTGAAAAAGTCTCCCTCCTAGAGGCAGACAGGTGGGCGGGAGGTAAACGGGGAGGAGGGGAAACTGGTTGAAGGGAAGTGGGCACTGGGCAAGGAGCAGTGTTGAAATATCACGGGCCTGAAAGAAATCCAATCATGAATCACTTTGTAATTTCACAGTGACTAAACTTTTAGAAATTAAATTTTTTTTAAAAAATTATTTTGTTTTCAAGCTTTTTATGAGGGGAGGGAGGGGTTACACCCAGCATGCTCACGGCTTCCTCCTGACAGTGCTCAGGGAACCATATGGGATGCCGGGGATGGAGCCCATACTTTGCAGCATGCGAAGCAAACACCTCACCTGCTGTATGATCGCCCCTCCCAACTCCTTGTCTCTTTGTAAATCTTCCCATGGCACCTGGACCATCGCTGTGCAGATAATCATCACTAAAGGGGTCCTCGTTGTGACCTCGGAGCAGCCCCCCTGAGGTCCAGCAGCAGCTCTGAGTGCCCGTGGGGAGAGGCATTTCATCAGTGCATCGATTCAGAGTAATAACACATCCACCGCCCAGCCACCAAGCACCCTAACAACTAACAATACAAAAGCTTGTTTCTAACACAATACATAAATATTTGAGAGACAATTATGTCTGTGCTGTGTCAAACTTATTTTTAGCCTGCTTACGATGTGGTGCCCGTGTGGTCCAATCATTAACTCATCAATGCCCGAGCAGCACGGCCACGGGCAGGAGGGTCCCCCCGTTACCGCCCCCCCCCCCCCAAAGACCATGACAGGAATGTCAGGCCCTGGTGCCAGCCTGCTTCTGCCAGGATCGGGTCGGCCATTTTAGAAATCAAGATCTGTCAGCGACGGGCAGAAGAAGGCTCAGATGATGGCAAGGGACCGAAAGAACGAGAGAGACGGGGAGAGAGAGCAAGAGCGTATGTGCAAACAGGTATCTCTCTGCAAATGTGTCCTGTGAGAACCGGAATGATGGCGTGAAAGAGAACTGCCCACAAAGAGTCTGTAATAGCCAGGGAGCAGAGACCAATGCCCCTAAGTGAGAAGATGCCAGAAGAGAGGTTACAGGTGACAGCGGTAGCCCCAGGGAGGCTTCCCAGAAGAGGCAGCCCTGAGCACCTAGTGAAGGGTGACATGGGCCGGGCTGAAAGATGGAGACAGAGGCAGGAAAGCAGGTCCCAGCCCTCCTCTCCACAGTGGACACACTTCCCCAGCTCCCTGAGAATAAAAATCCAAACTCCTCACCACCGCCTACCCACCCCTGCACCCGGGCCAGGCTGGGCAGTTGGCACCTTGCCAGTTGCCACTGGCTCTGGCAGGGGAGCTCTGGGGCTCCAGGCTGGAGGGACTGGCCCTCACTCTTCAGGTTTCCATCACCCCGTCACAGGTCTTTGTCCCCCTCCCCAGAGCATCTTTGATTCCTTCCCAGCCCCACTGGCGATGGGAACGGCGGATTTTGACTGCACGCATAAACGGACACGCTTTCTGTGTGCACGGTGGATTTCCTCGCCCGGGGTCCCAGGCGCTGGCGTCTCACCTACCTGTTCGCTCCAGGCCCTGGTACGCGGGGGCGGGAGCGAGGGGGGACTTGTTAAAATCGGGGAGGAAAGCGGCGAAGAGACTCAAGAGATGCAACAAAATGCAGTCGGCCGTGGGAAGACCCGAGAAACGCTTTGATTTGGGAACTGCTTGTCGGTGGCTCCACGAGTCACCGCCAGCAGACAGGTTGCAAAGCCGGGTGGGGACCTTGCCGGAAGGAACCTGGGTCAGGATTCTCGCCCTCCCACGGCTTCTGCCCTGGGGATGCAAACCTGACGTCCCAGACGTACTCCGGGCAGCTCTGGATCCCGAGCCAAAGGGACAGGTGGGGACTTTTGCGGGAAAGCAGCTGCCAGCACCTGCGCCCACCCGAGCTGCGGCAGCGGGGAGGGAAGCGCTGGGAAGGGGTCGAGCCCGACCCCCGCGAGAGCAGGGTCGGGGTGCAAAGTAGCGTCGGCCAGGTGCACCCCCGGGCGCGTCCCATCGCTGGGGGAGGCGGGGACCGCGGAGGGCAGCGCCCGGGAGGTGCCACCTGCAGCCCCGGCCGCGCCCACACTCACCCCGCGCCGCCGGGCCCGCCGAGCGCGTCCTCCACAGCCGCCGGGTCGCCTTCCAGGGCCGCAGCGAAGAAAACAGCCTTCGGCTCTTCCTGCCGCCCTTCTCAGTTGCTCCCATCTGTGCACCCGCGCCCTCCCCGCCGCCGACGGTCGCCTCCCGCCGCCCCGACCGCCGCGCGTCTGCCGCGGGCCGCCCGGGCAGTCGCGGAGCAGCCGCCACCGCCGGGGGCGGAGCTTATAGTCAATGGGCGTGGCTTAGATGGACTGGGCGGGGCTTAGAGGGGTTTAGCGGGGCTGGGCGGGGCTTAGCGGGGTTTAGCGGGACTGGGCGGGGCTTAGCGGGTTTTAGCGAGACTGGGCGGGGCTTAGAGGGGCTTAGCAGAACTAGGAGGGGCTTAACGGGACTGGGCGGGGTTTAGCAGGACTGAGGGGTTTAACCGGATTTAGCGGTACTGGGTAGAGCTTAGAGGGAGTGGGTGGGTTGGGCTTAGTGGGACTGGGAGGGGCTTAGGGTGGTTTAGCGCGAATGGGCGGGGCTTAGCGGAAGGGGAGAGGGCGGGGCTTCGCGGGACTGGGAGGGGCTTCGGCGGTGGGGGCGTGGCCGCCCCCTCCCCCCTACTTCCCCCCCCCCCCCCCCCAGCTGTCAGGGAAGTGTCGGGAAAGGGAGTGAATGCCTAGGGACTGAGAGGCATCAGTAATTAACACGAAAATCCCAGCGGAGGAGCATTGATTTTTTTTTTGCTCTCCAAACTAATGGCCAGATTGCTTTTTGCTCTCTACGTTATAAATGATCAAAGTACAAATGACCAAGCAGATGCAGCTCCGAGAGGATGTCATCTGCCTAGGAATCTCAGGGTTGCCAAGTGGTGACAACTGGTGACAAATTCCAAAGTACCAAGCTTGAGCTTGTCTTTAAAAAGTCTTTGTTTCTACCTCAGAACAATCCCACACTATGTTACCATTTTATTTTTCACATCTAACAAATAGCCCTCCTTACCGTGTGTGATAGATCATAAACCACTGCCAGATTATAAACATCCATTTATCATAACCAAATGTTTTATATACAATTTATAATATTAAAATGAGAATATGGAGTCAGAGAGATAGTACATAAGTTAAGGCACTTACCTTGAACGCAGCCAACTTTGCTCAATCCCTGGTACCCTATATGATTCCCCAAGCCCCACAAGGATTAACACCCGAGCACAGAGCTAGGAGTAAGCCTAGAGTATACCAGAGTGTGACCCCATCACCAAAACAAAATAAATAAAATGCTTATTTTTTAAAGGGGTGATTGAAGAAACATATTTCAACACTTTAAAAGCCATATATGACAAGCTCATATATATTGTCATAATGATAGAAAACTGAAATATCTTCAGATTTGAAACTAGACAAAGATATTCACTCTTGGGACCAGAGAGATAGTACAGCAGGTAGGGCATTTGTCTTGCATGCAGCCAACCTGGGTTTGATACACAGCACCCCATAAAGTCCCCCAAGCACTGCCAGAAGTGATTCCAGAGTGCAGAGCCAGGAGTAACCCCTGAGCACCACTCGGTATAACCAGAAATGAAGGACATTCACTCTTTTTCTTTCTTTTTCAGTTTTAGTAACTACAGTGCTCAGGGGATACTCCCAGTTCTGTGCTCAGGGTTTGTGCTCAGTCATGCTCAGAGGCCTTGCAGTGCTGGGGCTAGAAGTCCAAGGCTCTGCATGCAAAACATGGGCTCAGGGGCTTGTGCAATATTTGCCTTGCATAAGGCTGAACCGGGTTCGATCCCTGGCATCCCATATGGTCCCCCCTTCCCCAAGCACCACCAGGAGCAATAATTCCTGAGTGTAGATCTAGGAGTATCCCCTGAGCATCGCTGGGTGTAACCCAAAAAGGAAAAAAAAATGCACTCAGCCCTTTGGGACATCTCTCCTGCCCAGCTTGTCCACTCTTAAACTACTCTTCAACATAGATTTAGATCTTCTAACCAGAGTAATTGAGCAAAAGATATAAAAGAATCCACATAGCAAGAAAGGAATAAAAAGTATTCATAAATGACATAACAATATATAGAAAACTTTAAAACTGTATCCAAAAAGTAATATAAGTGATGAACTCAATAAAGAAGGAGCATATAAAATCAAGACACATAAATTGGATAAAATATTAGGTAGAAGGCAAGCAATCTCAATTTTAAAAATATTAGCACACAAGTCTCAACCTGTAACAACATGTCAGTAATCTCTTATACGAGGATTCAATGGCTCCAGGGTGAGATACAACAATCTTCACACAGTTCTCCTAAGGAAAAACTTTTTTGATCATTTTAGAGAATTATTCATAACAATCAATACAAAATAAATTATTTAGGGACATCTATTGAAACAGGTTTGGGTGGTGGTTGGGAAAATTCGAAATAATGGTGTAAGATGTAATGGGGTGGGATTGGTGTTAGAATACTGAATGTGATAAATTATTGTGAACAATCTTATAAAAAATAAAATAAAACTTAAACAATCAAGATACATGAATCCATAAATCTGGGAGCTGGATAGGACAGCTGGTAGGGCATTTGCCTTGCACATGACCCAATCCCTGGCATCCCATATGGTCCCCCGAGCACCACAAGGAGTAATTCCTGAGTGCAGAACCAAAACTAAACCCCTCAGCATTGTCAGCTGTGACCCCAAAAGCCAAAAAAGACCCATAAATCTGTTGCATTTTCCCCTAGCTTTACACCATACCCCCACACACACACACACACTAGGTTTTTTAGCCACACCCAGCAGTGCTTAGAGGTTAATCCTGGCCGGGTGCTTGGGGATCACACACCTAATAAGGACTGAAGAAATAATATAGCAGGTAGGGAGCTTGCCTTGCATCTAGAGTCAGTTCCATATGTCTCCTGAGCACTGCTAGGAGTAATTCCCAAGTACAGAGTCAGATGTAACCCTTGAGCGTCACTGGGTGTAACCCCAAAACTTAAGAAATAAATAGTACCACCAGTCTGGAAAAGAGTTTAGCTATGTCTTATAGAACAATGCATACAGCCATCATAAGATCCAGTGATTGCATTTTGGGGTATTTATTCCAGAAGAAATGAAAATTTACATTCACCTCAAAACCTTTACACTAACGTTCATAGCCAGTTCTTTAAAAAAAAAAAAAATAGCAAAAAATCTGGAAATGGGGCCAGAGAGGTAGTAAAGCAGGTAGGACACTTGCCTTATATGTGGCCAATCCTGGTTTGATCCCTGGCACTGCATATGGAAGAGATCCCTGAGTACAGACCCAAGAGAAAGCCCCGATCATCAGGTGTGGCCCCCCAAACCAAAGGAAATCTGGGAAGCCCCCCGAGATTCCCTAGTGGTGCTCATTAAACAAGCTGTGAGCCACCCAGGCGGTGAAACACCACTGAGCAATAAAATGTGACAAACGACTGGTGATGTTTCTTCAGGGAAATATCGCGAGTGAACAAAGCTAATCTCCAAAGCGTTAACTGCTACCTCTCCATCAATAAAACATTCTTGAAAAGGCAAAATGCCAGAGAGGACAGAGAGAGGTTGGCGAAGAGCGGGAGATGGGAGTGGCACTAAGGTGCAACGGGAAGGCTGCTGTGTTGATGCGACTGTTCTGTCTTGACCGTCAAAGCAAATGCGCTGGTGGTGGTGTTAGACCCTCATTAGCCCAATATTCCCATTAGGGGAAGCAGGCAAGTATATACATGTGGGAGCAGGGTATGCTCTTGCCTTGCCTGCAGCTAACCTGAGTTCTCTCCCTAGCACTCTATATGCTCCCCTGAGCCCCACCAGAAGTGATCCCTGACCACAGATTCAGGAGTAAGCCCTGAGCACCGCCAGATGTAGTCCCAAAACAAAACCAAAGTGTGCACATGCTCTCTGTATTATTTCTTATTGCTATATGTGTATATGCAATTAATTTTAAATCAAAGGCTCCATTTATTTTTAAAGTCACCTTGCTTCAATTTCATGTGGTTCTCAGTAATCTCTGAAACATGGTTGAGGGCCCAAAACCAGTAGCTCCATGCCTTAGAAAGCATATCTTGAATGCATATGGTCACGAGTTCCATCTCCAGGGTCTAAACAGGTGCTAACACCATCCTGGCCACTTTGCTTTGAAGTCTGGAAGCTCTGGTTTCTGCAATCCCCAGAACCAGGAGTCTCTCCATGCACATGGCAACCAGGTTTATTATCTCAGTTCTACCAAGGGATGAGACCTCCGTGAGCAACCATAACTAAAAGGAAGTGTGAGCACCACAGCCAGGGAGCACAACCCCTGGCGAGAAAGAGTGCTTGACCCTCAGTAACCCCTCACAAGCACCAGACCTGTTTCCCTCAAATTACGAATTACTCAGCAAATAGAGGTACAGTAACGTCAACTAAAGCAAGGCCAACCTCAGTCGGCACCAAGTGCAAAGACACCAAAACCTGAGCCACACATGAGCCACACATAATATTCTGATGAATATCACAGCCCTGATGTCACAGCAGCGGCAGCAAAGGGCAGGGGTAGGGATGCGGGACAGAGAGATAGTTTGGCAGGTGGGCATTTGCCTTGAAGGTAACCAACCTGGATTTATCCCTGGCACCACACACCCCAAGCCCTGCCAGGAGTGATTCTTGAACGTAGAGCCAGAAATAAGCCCTGAAAACCCCTGGCTATTCTCAGGGGAGAGGAAGAGATGGGGAAAATAAATAAAATACAAAAATGATTTATGGGTCAGAGAGAACAGCGAGAAAGGAGCTTGCCTTGAGTGCGGTTAACCTTGGTTAAATCTCTGGAACCCCAAATGGTCCCTTGAGCCCACCAGGAGTGATCCCTGAGCACAGAAGCAGGGCCCAAAAGCAAACTAACAGAAAATATCATTGAGCACAGATTCAACCTAAGCCCATGTCACACAGCTCCTCGCGGGAGTCACAGCTGGCCCTTCGGAAAAGGTTAGGGCTCCTGTGTGGCTCTCAGGCATGCCAGATTCAGAAAGGCACAGGAGCATGGAGACCCGGGGACACTAGTGTTCTGTCCTGTTCCTAGAGGAAGCCTTGGTGGGCTAGAGAACGCTCTGGCTGGCGTTTCTCGGGTCAGTTTTACCTGAGTTCTCTAATCTAGCGGAATAAAAAGAGAGCAGCGGGGTGTAGGAAGTGAAGAGGGAGAGGTGGGGTGGCGAGCTAGACACACTGAACTTTCATCTCCCCTCCTCTCATTCTCCAGGGCAGCCAGGCCCTTAAAGATGCCATTGAGGGGCTGCAGCGATAGCACAGTCGTGGGTAGGGTGTAGATAGGTCTTGTATATGGCCGACCCGGGTTTGATCTCTGGCATCCCATATGGTCCCCCAAGCAGTGCCAGGAGTAATTCCTGAGTGCATGAGTCAGGAATAAACCCTGAGCATCGCTGGGTATGAGGTATGACCCAAAAAGAAAAGAAAAGAAAAAAAAAAAGACGCCACTGAATTGACCTTGTTACATGGCAGCTCTGTGGCATGAACGACTACACAAGAAAAAGCCTGCCTCCTGCCTTCTCCTCTAACCAGCGCACAGGTTAGCAGAATCTTGCCCAGGTCACCCAAACTGTCTGAGAAATAGGGGTCATGCTCGTGACCCCACTGCCAGGCTGCAGGGGTTGAACCATATGAATTAACGTGTCCTTCCAAGCGCTCCCACTGTCCTCCCTATGTCGCGACTTTCACCAGCTGGTTCTGGACAGCTGCAAAACGCTTAGCAGGGCAAGTGACCCCGGCTAAATGACACACCTTTTCCACCCCAGTCCTGGCTCCTTGGCTGATGAACGCAGCTCCTTGGAGAGGTCCCTGTGCTCCTGATTTGGAGGCTGCTGGGTGGGGCAGGATGCAAGCACATTCTTCCGTTTGCCCTTTTAATCCAGACACCATGTGCCTTCGGGCCTTCCTCCAGCTCAGAGCTGGAGAAAGGCCAGAAGCTTCTGGCTCTCACAGTCACTACTTGCTTCAGAGCCTCACCACCAGCCCCGGGTCCTCAGGGAAAAAAAGACCACGGTCTCTGCAGGAATCCGCCGGAGAACTGCCAAGGCCCCCAAGCATGTTCCATGAACGTTAGCACCCGGGAATTTCTTTCCAAATGTCCAAAATGCGAAATAAATAAACCCACTTCTTGGTACATCTGACTCATTGGGCATGGGAGAAAAACAAAATGAGAAAGAAATTCTAAATTCCATTCATGTCACAGTGTTTGCAAAGACAAACCCACAAATAGGAAAGTGACCATGCAAGAAGTGAATGACTACAAAATTCATATGTGTTTGTGTGTGTGGGGGAAGCGGGGGGGTGTTTGTAGCTGTGCTAGGATACTGCTACTTTCCATCTATCCGTGAAGGCGACTTATTGGGAGAAAAATATCAAGTTCTGAGTGCGGTGCCAGGGATGAAACCTGGCTCAAAGGGCTGAAGATATTTATAGTACAGCAGGAAAGTCACTTGCCTTGTAGAGAGCCAGCTGGGTTTAATCCCTGGCACCCCATATGATCCCCTGAATTTCACCAGGAGTGATCCTTGAGTGTAGAGCCAAGAATAAGCCCTGAACACAGGTGTAACTCAAAATGAAACTAAAAGGAAAAAAAAAATTAAAGACAAACCTAAATTGGTTTCATGCAAGGACTGTCTCTCCAGCCCCCTCATGTAGAAATTTAAAAGGACAACTATTAAACTGATTTATTTATAAACTTAGTTATATTATGCATTTATAAATTTAACTGTTAAATTCATAAAGAAGGATAACAAATGAAGATTTAAGAATTTCTAAAAGTATTATAATGAAAATTATATCTTATAATTTGTGAGCTATTACTATAATTTTCAGAGAAAAATAATGTACTAATATCTTACAAATGATTGCATGAATTAAATTTTCAACTTGAAGGGTTAGAAAAATCCAAGTTTATACAAAAGTAAAAGCAAAAGAGAAAAATAAAGATATACATGAGGGCCAGGGGGATATATAGAAGGTTGAACACTTGCTTTGCACACAGCCAAAACAACTTCAATCCCTGTTACCCCATTTGGTTCTCCAAGAAGACCAGGAGTGATCCCTGAGTACAGAGCCAGAAATTAGCCCTGAGCACCACTAGGTACCCCCCAAAATATTTTTAACATAAATGAAAGAAATATAATATAGGGATAAGACTAGAACTCCTTAGAAGAATACCAATGGGGCCGTTGAGCAGAACAGTAATTGACTCAGGTAAGCAAAGCTAAACTACAAATAGAAGTCATACCCTAGAAAAAGGCTTACCTCTCTCATTCTGGTATGCCTGAGAGATGCATTATCTGAAAGAGTCTCACTGCTGTTCTGAACCATTGAACTGAATTGAAGGGACTGGATCAATCTCTGAGGAGATCCTGGGAAGGGAAGGCAATGTTAGACAAGGCAAGACAAAGCTGAGACAGGGCTGGAGAGATAGTACAATGGGTAGGACACTTGCCTTGCATATGGCCCACCTTGGTTTCATCCCTAGCATCCCATATGGTCCCCCAAACACTGCTAGGAGTAGTTCCTGAGTACAGAGCCAGGAATTAGCCCTGGGCATCACTGGGTGTAGTATCTCCTCAAACAACAAAAGAAAGGAAGGAAAGACAAAATTGAACCCTGGTGTTTTATTTCCCTTCCCACTGCATCAAGAGGTAGTGCGTCCGTCAGGCTTTGACCCACAGCTAAACCTGAGAGGCAAAGTGTTAGGCAGAATAAGGCATAGGTGTACTCACAGAGGCCAAAGGGCTGGGTGGAGTTCTCCGCTGGGATTATTTCCCTTCAACAAACCACAACCCTTTAAATTTTCTTATCTCCTAATCTCCATCCTCCTCATCCCCATCATCCACCCGTTCCCATCAGGGCAATAGCAACAAAGGAGAACGTCAGCCCTAAAAGCACAGCACCACCTGCAGGAAAACAAAAGATGCCAAAGCAGATGCAGACACAGAAAATTCTACAGGGAATCATTGCAAAGTATAACATGGGCTTCCCCAAAGAAAATGACGTCTCCGGAGGGCAAACTTAAGACACAGAATTGGAGGAAGTAACAAAGCATGGAGAAGAGTCATCAGAACACAGCAAAGCCTAAAACACGAAGGAGCAAGTCCAGAAGAGCAAAAAAAAGAGGCTCAGGGGCAGTACGTTCTTCAGAGATTTAATATTTTTACAAATCACAGAGCTGCTTAGTGGAAAGGTCACATTAAATGTAAATTAATGGAAATAATAATTATTATTAAATAATAATAATAACTCAGTCTCCCAGAAAAAAGGTTATTAGAGGGACCAGAGCAATAGTATACAGTGGACAGGACATTTGCGTTGCATGCGGCCAATCGGGCTTTGACTCCCTGCATCCCATATGGCAGCCCTGAGCACCACCAGGAGTGATCCCTGAGTGCAGAGCCAGAAGTAACCCATAAGCAACACCGAGTGTGACCTATAAAGGAAAAAAATACAAAAATAGAAAAAGAAGAAGAGGAGGAAAAAAATTTAGAGGGGTCTGAGAAATAGCATAGAGGGTATTTGCCTTGCACACAGTCAACCCATGTTCGATTCCCCAGCCCCCCAAGAACCACTAGCAGCGATTCCTGAGCACAGGGCCAGGAGTAAGCACCGAACATTGATGACTGTGGTCCCACCCACTCCGCAAAATTTATTAGAAGTTGAGGATAAGACCACAGCTGTGATTAAGTGGAAGGAGAAATGAATGGCTGGGAGAGAGGACAGTGACTCCGGTTCTATCTGAGAGGTCCGGTTCTATCTGAGATCTCCGGTTAATCTGAGATGTCAACCTGATAGTCTGAAGCCATAGAATTGTGCCTTGGTAAAAATCTTAAAGATATCAAGATTTCCTGCTGGAATTCCAGACCAGCTTTGGAACTTCTTACTGAAAAAATAAATAAATAAATAAATAAAATAAAGTGAGTCACTCTAAAATTCAAGCAGCTAAGAACAACCTCTTTGGTTTTGGTGGTTTCTGAGAATGGGGAATTATATGGGTGAGGCGCAAGGTCCTGAACTGTCCCAGCAACTTCAGGCAATGACAAGTGAAAAATAAATAGCCCATTTTCTGTGAGTGTCTTAATTCTTTTGTATCTGTTTTCCTAGAAATTGGAATTCTAAAGATAAAACTTTTAGTATGATTTGGTTAATTCCAAATGTGAAGTGAACACTTGCCGAGTGAGTATATGTTATAAGAACTTTAATTGTGGGCATTGTAAACCTTCTTGAATATCTACAGAACTGATGTAAGTAAAAGTAAAGTAAAGGCCTTCCCGTTGATCATCGATTTGCTCGAGCGGGCCCAGTAACATCTCCATTGGAGACTTTGTTGTTACTGTGTCTGGCATATCCAATACATCACGGGGAGCTTGCCAGGCTCTGCCGTGCGGGCGATGCCGGGCTCTCCAAGAGGGAAGGAGGAATCGAACTCGGGTCAGCCATATTGGCTGCGTGCAAGGCAAACGCCCTACCGCTGTGCTATCGCTCCAGCCCTGATAGAACTGATGTAATGCTTTTAAAATAACTGATAGAACTGATGTGATGCTTTTAAAATAACTGTAGAGTATAGTTTTGTCATGCTAAATGAGATAATGATTAGTAACTTGTTTCAAAATTTGAGAGATCAAGTTGTATTAAGTTTAGTAAAATCAGGAAGTTAAAGCTGCAGGACACATCAGTGGGAAAAGGAAAGGAATCCTGTTAAAGTGAAGCTGGATTTGAAATGTAATAAAGGTAGATTACAGGACAGAATGAATGTAAAGGAATGTGCAGAAAGTTTGAGGTTGTGTTTTAAGCGGAGGCACTGATCAAACTGTATTGTCATAAGAAATTCTTCAAATTATAACTGTAGAGGGGCTGGAGAGATAGCACAGCGGGTAAGGCGTTTGCCTTGCACGCTGCCAACCCGGGTTCGATTCCCAGCATCCCATATGGTTCCCTGAGCACCGCCAGGAATAACTCCTGAGTGCAGAGCCAGGAGTAACCCCTGTGCATCGCTGGGTGTGACCCCAAAAAGCAAAAAAAAAAAAATTATAACTGTAGAATTGTTCTTGTACCTTTGTGGCAACATCTATGAAATAGTATTAGATGGATGATCCAGACTCCTGATACAGTGCTCTAAGGGAATTGGACTCTTTTAAAAAGTCACCAGGGAGTGGCACAAGATGGTTAGGGAAGCCCCTTGCATTTTTAAAGTACAAAAGGACCCTGGAAATAAGGGGAGGGGTCACTCTCCTACTAGAGGGGACAGCCCTGACCAGTCAGCTTTCTAAACTCCATACTTGTTTGACTTGTGCCAAATAAAATCTTCTACTGCAGAGCTCATTGCTTTGTGTGGTCTTTCAGACACCGGACCTAACACCCCTACTATTGTCCCACTGTTGTATCCTCCCTAATTTCTATCCCCACCCCCCACCCCAAGTTTCTGCTAAAGACCAGTTCTCAGCTTCTATTGCCTTTGGGCGTTTGTTATTCCCTGCTTTGTTTCTTTATATCCCACATATAAGAAAGATCATTCTGCATCTGTTCTAACTTCCTTCTGCCTGATCCTCTCCAGATCCATCCTTGCAGAGGAAAACTGTAGGACTCTGTCTTCTTTAGCTGAGGCATATAGAGGGACCATAGATTCTTTATTCTGTCATCTGTTCTTAGGCACTTGGGTTGTGAGTGGGAGAAAGAACTCACATGTGTCGTGACGGGCTACACTTCAGCAAAACAAGCAGTAGGCCTAAGTTTCTGTCACCCACCCCAAAGAATTCCCTGAAACTGTCCTTGGCTAAAGGTGGAATTCCCCTAGATGCCCCTAACCAGTCCTATGATAAGTAGAATATCTCTGGGCACAGCAAGTGGGAATGACTTGTGACTGTTTCCTTGCAATTCTTGGGAAAACTGCCAAGTGTAACCAACAACTGTGCCAACTCTGCTTATGTAACCATAGGCAATACAATGTTCCCTGGAACTAGGGTCGGGGTCTTGGTCGAGACTCCACTGCAGTGGATGAGGCTGGGACCCTAGCTCAAGCTAGCCATAAAGGTTCTTTTGCTTTTGCATTCTCACTTGTGGAACTGGTCTCTCTGCAAACAGGAAACCCCAAACCCGGGTTGTTCACAGATTGTGGCTACTGTGAATAGTACAGAAGCTGTGTGCTCTTTATTCGGGGGGAGAAGGGGTGGGGGCACTGCTCAAGGGTTACTCCTGGCTCTGTACTCAGGAATCCCTCCTGGCAGTGCTCAAGGACTATAGGGAATGCTGGGGATCGAACCCAGGTCTGCTGCACGCAGGGCAGGTATTCTACCCTGCTGTACTATCCCTTCAGACCCCGTGTGGTCTCCAACGAATAACTGAATTTCTCTGGGCTTGAAGTTTATCCTGTCACAGAGCTATAATTCTGAGCTGATTTGTTGCCCTCCATTACTGTTTAGAGCTTCATAAATTAGGACCCTCTATGACATACATGCAGGAACACTCTTGCCTGTACTTCTCCTTACACAGAGCTTAGATAAGTTTCCCGGTTAAATAATGTCATTTCATTTAATTATTAGATACTTACATAGCCACGGATGGAAATGAATACAAAAATATATACATATATTTATATATATATATGGGCTGGAGCGATAGCACAGCGGTAGGGCGTTTGCCTTGCACGCAGTCAATATTGTTGACCCGAGTTCGATTCCTCCGCCCCTCTCAGAGAGCCCGGCAAGCTACCGAGAGTATTTCGCCCGCACGGCAGAGCCGGGCAAGCTACCTGTGACGTATTCAATATGCCAAACACAGTAACAAGTCTCACGATGGAGACGTTACCGGGCCCGCTCGAGCAAATCGATGAACAATGGGAGGACCTTGACCTTGACCTATATATATATATATACACATATATATATACATATATATCACCAAATGAAATTCCTGGTTTAAAAAACCCAGTGATTTATTGAATCAGTGGTATTCACAGATAGAGCAGAATTATACGTATTTGCGTTTTTTTTTTTTGGGTTGTTAAGGCCAGAACATGCTCTTTCATAATTGTTTGCCCTTCCCTTGCTTCACGGACATTCTTGTATCCTCCCTCCATCCCACCTACCTTCTGTGTGTCTCAGCCAGAAGTCCCAAATTAGTCCAGTAGGATATCCTGTTTTGCCTGAGCGGTGCTTTTTAGAATTTGAAGTTGAAAACATTCAGAAATGAGATTTTATTATTTTATTTTTTAGTTTTGGGCCTGTAACCGGCAATGCTCAGGGCTTACTCCTGCCTCTGAGCTCAGGGATCACTCCTAGTGGGCTGGGAGAACCATATAGGATGCCGGGGATCAAACTTACCTCATGTCAGGCAGTCACCTTACCTGCTATACTATCACTCTAACCCCCTAAGATTCTTTTTTTTTTCTTTTTGGGTCACACCCGGCAATGCACAGGGGTCACTCCTGGCTCTGCGCTCAGGAATTACCCCTGGCGGTGCTCAGGGGACCATATGGGATGCTGGGAATCAAACCCGGGTCGACCGCATGCAAGGCAAACGCCCTACCCACTGTGCTATCGCTCCAACCCCCCCCTAAGATTCTTAAAACCCAAATGTCTAGGCCCAGAGGGGCAGATCAACTGAAAGAGATCCTGACGAAGGTGGTGAGTTCCACCCCATTCACCCACCCTGGCTCTTAGGGCCCAATAGGCATGGCCAGAACCAAGCACCGCACAACAGCGGGGTGTAATGATGTAGAGTGCTGGTCCCCAGAACTGCCACTTGTGCCCCTATATATATTTGGGGGCACACCTGGTGACGACAGGGGCTATTCCCAGCCCTGTGCTTGAGGGGGACACACCTCACCAAGCTCAAGGGACCCTATAGCATCAGGGATCAAACCCAGGTTTCCTGCCTAGGCTACATAAAGCTCCATGGGTTCTGTAGGGACAAAAGAAACAAAACATGGAAAATCTGGCTACTCTAACAAAAGCGGTGACTAGCAGCATGACCCGTCTTCCTGCGTGGTGACAATTTGTGACTCTTCCCTTAGAAAAGCAAAGCAGGGCCTGGCGAGATGGCACAGCAGGTAGGGCACTTGCCTAGCATGTGGCCAACCTGGGTTGATCCCCCATGTGGTCCTCCCCCGCCCCTCCCCCCACCACCACCCCCAGCCTGTCAGGAGTGACCCTTGAGCATAGAGCTAGGAGTAAGCCCTGCCTACCACTGGGTGTGACACCAATTAAAAAAAAAAAAGAGAGAGAGAGAGAAATGTGTTCCAATTGTAGATCCCACCTCCTCCCATTGCCCTGCAGGCATTCAATTCTCTAACTGGCTTCAACCCAACCATATTTCTTTCCTGGGGGATGGGAGGTTTGGGAGTCATCCCTGGCAGTGTTTGGAGTGTGTGTTACTGTTGGAATTCACTGAATTGTTTTGTTTATGAGCCACACCTGGCAGTACTCAGGGCTCCACCCAATCTGGTGATCCAACCCAGGTCAGCTGCACGTGTATAAGGTAAGCGCCCCACCCACCCTGTTGTACTAACTGTTGTACTATCGCTCTGGCCTCATCACTGGATTAATTCCAGGGAACACAGGGAGAGTGACTCTTGATGAGGCAAATAGAGATCCAGAAAAAAAAAAAATTAGCATTTGAATTGAGCAATGCTAAGAGGGATCTTAAGAAGAGGGGAGGGTGTGAGAGCCAAAGTGGGCGACCCCTGGCCACCAAGAGGGGCAGAACTGGAGGGATCATGAGACTGAGGGGCTGGAGAAATAGGACAGCAGGTAGGGTGCTTGCCTTGTAAACAGCCCACCTGGGTTTGATCCCGGCACCCCATATGGTCCCCTAAGCTTAGGAGTGAGCCCTGAGTATCGCAGGCTCTGGCCCCCAAAGAAAGCAACAGAACTTCAGGTGACTGAATGCTACTGGCAGCTTGAACCAACCTGGCTGTAACTTCTGACCCTGCCTGTGGGTATAGGTTTTGTGGTGACTCCAGATTTGCAGGATAAAACCGCATTCAGTCTGAATGAAGATCTGGCAGTGGAGCTCCTAGCGAAACATGGGTGGAAGTTAGAGGGATGGAGGAAGGGACCGACCCCTGAGCACCTGCCTGAGTCAGCCAGTGATCCTGCAGCCAGGAGTAAGTCTCTTAGCACTGCCTGGTATGTCCCAAACACGCAGACAAAACAACTCCAAAACAACTCCAGGCATGAAAAAAAAAGCGAGAAGGGGTTTGAGGAAGCAAAATGAGGAGGCACCTGGGGGTGGTAGAAGAGAATCTGAATTGGGATCAGAACTCAGGCCCAGGCCAGTGAGATAGTACAGTGGGTAGGGCACTTGCCTTGCATGTGTCTAATCCGGGTTCGATCCCCGGCATTCCATATGGTCTCCCAAGTACCGCCAGGACTGATTCAAATAGACAAAAGAACCCAGAACTCAGGTCTGAGCCATCCTATAACCCAGAACAGGAACGCCTCTGTTCTCCCCATTGGCCAACTGCACAGAACCATGGAGAGTGCAGTGAGTGCAGAATAGTTACTGTCAGGGGTAAAAAGTCACACAGGCCAGGAAGATGCCTCCAAGGTGCGGAGCACATGGTTGGTGCCTCAGGATCCATCTCCAGTATCTCAGGTAGGAACTGACCTGGAAGTCAACCCTGAGAACTGCCAGCGTGCAGCCCCAAGCCAAAAGCTATCCCAGCATGAAATGAGCTCACTCGTGATGAGCAGATATGACCCTTTATTTCTATCACATTAAAAAATGAACCAACTTTCAAGCAAGATGATCATAACACAATGGTTAGGAGAGCATATACTGATTGGACTACTCTGAGTTAGGCAAATACACAAAACCAAGAGGAATGAGAAGCTTCACACGGACGAAAAGCACATCACGGACAAGTGGTGGGAAAATGCGGCAGCCATTCTCAGGGCAGCCCCAGAGACAATCGACATCCGGTAGAGAGTTGATGGGCACTCAAAAGGGATCCCAGCTCCCTTTTCCCCTAGCATGTGTGGCTGGCCTCTAAGCCATGGAGCAAAATTCCTGGTACTAATCTCGGCCATTCTTGGGTGTTAGTCTCCTATTTTGTTACTTTATATCCCCCAGATGAATGCAATCTTTCTATGTCTATTCCTTTCTTTCTGACTCATTTCGCTTAACATGATACTTTCCATGCAGTACCACTTGTATGTAAATTTCATGACTTCATCTTTTCTAACAGCTACATAGTACTCCTTTGTGTAGATGTACCAAAGTTTCTTTAACCAGTCATCTGTTCTCGGGCACTCAGGTTTTTTCCAGATTCTGGCTACTGTAAAGAGTGCTGCAATGAACAAACAGGAGGATCCTCCCAGGATGGGAGAAGCATGCTGAAATTAGACTATAGTCCGAATATGATTGCCATTCAATGCCTCTTTTGCAAACCACAACACTCAAAAGGAGAGAGAGAACAGAGGGGAATGCCCTGCCACAGAGGCAGGATGGGATGGGGGGTATGGGGGGGTAGGAGGGATACTGGGATTCGTGGTGGTGGGAAATGGGCACTGGCGGAGGGATGGGTATTTGATCATAGTATAACTGAAACCCAAGCACAAAAATTTGTGAGTCTACAACTGTACCTCATGGTGTCTCACTAACAAAAATTAAAAAAAAAAAAAAAAAAAGGATCCCAGGGGCTGGAGCAATAGCACAGCAGGTAGGGCATTTGCCTTGCAGGTGGCCGACCTGGGGTTCAATCTCCAGCATCCCATACGGTCCCCTGAGCACTGCCAGGGGTAATTCCTGGGTGCAAAGCCAGGAATAACCCCTGTGCTTCACTGGGTGTGACCCAAAAAGAAAAAAAAAAAAGATACCCGAGGCATGAGATCTGCCCATTGCAGAAACAATGGCGAAAATCAGTAGTACAAATGCTTAGAAAACTCTGCAAGGCCTGTCCTCCACACACCTTGGGATTTCCATGAAAGACTGTGTTTTCCTTCCCTCCTTTCCTTCTCTAAATTTGCCCCCAAGCATTGTTTTCATTTACTACATCTCTGGGGCTGGAGCGATAACACAGCGGGCGTTTGCCTTGCAAGGGGCCAACATGGCTGACCTGAGTTCGATTCCTCCGCCCTCTCGGAGAGCCCGGCAATCTACCGAGAGTATCGCACCCGCCCGGCAAAGCCTGGCAAGCTCACCGTGACGTATTCGATATGCCAAACACAGTAACAAGTCTCACAATGGAGACGTTACTGGGCCCGCTCGAGCAAATTGATGAACAACGGGAGGACAGTGATAGTGACATTTCTAACTTGAAAGTCAAAGCTCTAGGGGCTGGAGTGATAGCACAGCGGATAGGGCATTTGCCTTGCACGCGGCCAACCCGGGTTCGATTCCCAGCATCCCATATGGTCCCCCGAACACCGCCAGGAGTAATTCCTGAGTGTATGAGCCAGGAGTAACCCCTGTGCATCGCCGGGAGTGACCCAAAAAGAAAAAAAAAAAGTCAAAGCTTTAAAATGAAAAGAAAATGGAATCAGTCAATATTGGAACCCAGGGAGAATCTCTAAAGTATCTACCCTCTGGAGTTATAAATAGCCAACTTTCAAGAAGGGATGTATGTTCACGAACAGCCTAACAGTGGCTGAAAAACAGGCATATCAGAGTTTCAGAATCAGTCTCCCCCCCCCCCCACACACACATGGAATTCCCTGAAGTATGCAGATAATGGCATTTATTTTGGCAAGAACTGTGCAATTGGTTCCAAGGTATGGCCTTTGTGAACAATTGTAATTCCATCTCCATGCCTGCAGGAAACATTTTTCTTCACAGCTGAAACCCAACTTTCAAGGTTCCCGACATCTGGGGTCTTATCCACTTGTCATCTGGAAGCCAGCCAGGCAGAGTTCTAAGGATCACTTAACACCAGACCACAATTCCCTATCAAAAGAACTTTGAGCTCCTGAGTTTTTTCTTTTAAGATGCCAGGGGGACAGGGGAGACAGCAAAACTGGAGGGGAAGAGAAGAAAGCAATTCACCCCATGAACACCATTCTGCTTTCTGATGTCCTGTCTCCGGCCTCGCCTACTTAGAGCAAGGAAAAGGTCACTAAAGCCATCAGGAGTGCAGAAAGGATCCCGGGATCATGTAGCCCTGAGGAGACACATGACTCTGTCTACACATTGTGCCAACTACCACCAGCCCTAAGTGCCCGACTCCTGCCTCCACACCAGAAAACCCAAAGCCAAACTTAAGGGCAGGAGTTAGAACAGCGGTTCACCTCAGCGAGGAAGGGGCTCTGCAGGGTACACCAAAGGCATATGTGAATGTCCTCATTCATCCCTACAGATCCACAAAAAATTTAAGGAGACAGAACTATTCCCATTTTTAAATAGGAGGCAAAGGGTTTTACTAACACCAACGACGCAGTGTTAAGTGTTGAGGCATGATGAATTAGCCATTTACCCTGCTTAGCAGGAAATACCAACAGAGAATAATAAGATTGGGTGGGTGGGGTGCAAAAATGGGACTTGAACCCAGGGCCCCCAACTTTAGTGGCAAACATTTCACCGCTAAGCTACATCCCTGGCCCCTAAGTCAATGAATATTAAGAAAGTCTCAATTGGGGGCTGGAGCAATAGCACAGCGGGTAGGGCGTTTGCCTTGCACGCAGCCAACATGACCAACCCAGGTTCGATTCCCAGCATCCCATATGATCTCCCGAGCACCGCCAGGAGTCATTCCTGAGTGCATGAGCCAGGAGTAACATCTGAGCATTGCTGGGTGTGACCCAAAATGAAAAAAAAAATAAGAAAAAGTCTCTATCTTAGCATGTTGAAAAGTTGCAAGTTTATTATATGATTTGAGCGAAATATTCCCACCACAACTCAATGGAAAAAAATATGGCCAAACATTTCCAAGTCAAATATTGAACTTCAGTTTCAGTGAACCAAATTCTCCAGTTTCAACAAGTGAATTTGCATAGGCTGCTTCCAAAAGTGGATGACAGGGTCACGGGGCCTCAGACCTCAGGACCAGAAGCCACAGCACCTCTCCTGGGGCCAAGCCTCACCTTTGTATCTTCCCTACCAGAGAGCACAGCCATTTGATTTGTTTGTATTGGGGGGAGGGGCACGGGATACTCAGCTTCCAATGCTCAGGGCTTACTCCTGGCTCTGTATCAGGAATCACTCCCGGTGGTGCTCAGGGAACCATATGGGATGCCAGGAATCGCATCTTACCCATTGGACTCTGGGTGAAAGCCCCAACAGTCACTTGAGAGTGCTGCCAGATAAGACACGCCCCAGCAGAAGGGGGATGGGGGTGTGAATTTGGGATCATTACAAGAGGAAAGGGGCAAAGGGCAGGGGTTATTCTTCCATATTGGGGGCTGTGTCTGGGAATGGGAGGGAGGGAGCATGATTTGTTCTGAATTAAGGGAAGAAAATGATGAGCTTCCTGGGATGTGGGCCTACATGAGCCCCCGAGGATAGAGTTGGGACTCTGGGGTCAAGATGCCTTTGGGCGCACGTCACCCCCAATTCTAGAAAGGAAAGGCAGGATGTCCTCCTCCATGAGCCTGCTCCAGCCTCTGGTGTCTTTTTGTTTGGAGGGGTGTGTGTGTGTGTGTGTCTCTCTCATTCATGGGTGCTTACTCTGTGCTCAGAGTCACTCCCAGTGGGGTTCAGGGGACTCTATGGGGTATCTGGGTCTAAGCCAGATCAGCTGCATTCAAGGCAATTGCCCTACCCGCTATACTATCACTTTGGCCCCATCTTTCATTTTATCCATCTTTCACTTTCGTGTGAGGGAGGGTCAAATTCACATTCTCTGTCAGCAGCTTCTTCTGCTCCAGCCAAGGGCAGAAAGGGAAGTCTCACGAAGTTCACTCAGAAATCGAGACAAAACCAAGCAGTCCGGGATCTGCTGGGGCAGGACAGAAAGCTTACATCGAGGTAAACTCAGGTGACAGAATCAGGAAAACCTGGGTGTGAGGAGAGTTCTAGCTACATCATATATATACGTGCATGACTGTGTATGTCTGTGTCTCTCTCTGTGTATATAAATCTGTGTGCCTGTGTGTTGGCACCACCAGCCTGGGTAAGATGCTTCATGTCTCTGAACCTTTTTCATACACACAGGATTACACAATCTGATGCTAGAAGCATTAAATGAGATATTTGCATATGTTCGAGAACTGCCAGACCACTGACTAGACACCCAACAAATAATATCCATGTTGTCATGGCCTTAGCTTAAGAGTATTAGATGCAACACTTGTTTTAGATCTAAGCAGGGTACCCGTTAGGAAACCATGAAAGGCAAAAGGAGTTCAGAGTAGGCAAAAGTCACAGACTTTAGATCATCCAACTGCCCTCGATTTGGGTGGGGGCAGGGAATTGGGGCCATCCCCAGTGGTGTCCAGGGACTATTCCTGGTTCTGTACTCAGGAGTGACCACTGGAGGTGCTTAGGGACCATATGTGGGTGCCGGGAGATTTAAACCAAGGTTGGAGGGATGCAAGAACCTCTATTCCTCTAATCTATTCTTCCCTCTTACCATAGTTCTTTTTTATGACTAATTAAAAATAAAAAGTAGGGGGCTGGAGCGATAGCACAGCGGGGAGGGCGTTTGCTTTGCACGAGGCCGACCTGGGTTCGATCCCCAGCATCCCATATGGTTCCCTGAGCAATGCCAGGAGTAATTTCTGAATGCAGAGTCAGGAGTAACCCCTGAGCAACGCCAGGTGTGACACAAAAAGCAAAAAATAAATAAAAATAGAAAATAAATTAAAAAAAAAAAATCAACCTTGTGAGGCCTGGAAGGAAAAATAAAAGATCAAGGGAAAAAATAGCTTCTTTAATTTCACTTATTCTGTCCAGTTGGTTTTTTTTTTAACAAATCGTAGACTGTTATTGTAAAAAACCCAAAGTTCATTTTGTAGGCTGACCCCGAAGCCATCCTCTTCGAAGACCTCAACAAAGATATGTAGTTTGGGGTTAAAGGTGGCCCTCCACGTGGGCCCACAGGACATCTGAGGAACAACCTGAGGGGTTGGTGCCGGGGAGAGGGTGAAGGATGAAGAAATGATGCTTGAGTCAAAGTTCAGGTCAGTCCCCATTATCCATTGCCCCCCGCAAAATCCAAAAGCAGCAAATGAATATGCTAGTACTTCTGCTAAAGAAAAAAAATGAAGGCAGAGGCTTGCAGATTTTTCCTCTCCCCCCCAAAAAAAACACACAGATTCTTGAATGATGCTTAATTATTTTAACTTGCTCTCTAATTTACAAAAGCTCTCACCATGACAGTGAGATCTAAATTGTGCACAAGCGGCCTCCTGTCAGAGGACTGTGATTCTACACCTGGTTTCTAAGGAAACCTGAGGAATGCCTACATGTGTTCTCACTGTACCCACACACCCCACGGCACTGAAATCCGCCAGTGTGAAAGCTCTCATTACTCAGGCTAACACATCGACATCTCATTGACCCAAATCAGACACTTCGGTCCCATCAATCTCTGTTTTTTTTTTTTGCTTTTAGGGTCACACCCGGCGATGCTCAGGGGTTACTCCTGGCTCATGTACTCAGGAGTCACTCCTGGTGGTGCTTGGGGGACCACATGGGATGCTGGGAATAGAACCCAGGTCGGCCGCGTGCAAGGCAAACACCCTACCCATTGTGCTATTGCTCCAGCCCCTGGTCCCATCAATCTTAAGGTGAGCCAGAGCAAGTCTGGTCTATGGTTGCTGGACAGAAAAGTAACTTGTGACACACAAGTTACTCCAGGAATAGTGGAGGGAACACGTCTACCCCAATCCACCCTGGACAATCACAACGTGTGAAGTATAAATGTTTGTTTGTTTTTAAGGCAACAGGAATAAATGCCATCGTCCTTCCCACAGGTGGCCACCAAGGCCGTGTGCAGAGTGGGCCACACGCTCAAGTCTGGTGTATGCACCAGACATGGTTACACAATGACCAAACAGTGTGATGGAACTCTCGAGACTCACTGACCACCCAAGAGAAAGCATCTTGGGAACAGAAAAAAGGTTTCCCTATAATTATACAGCTGTCACACTGGGACAAGTCACAGGAGTAGTTCCTGCCCCTGAGAATATCCGTGGTGGCTCATAGATGTTGGCTCATAGGAGAAACCCTGCAGGCAACATGATTTAGCAGCGTTTTTCCACGTACGTTTTTTTCTGCCTTGAGTAAAACTCTAAACTACTCTGATCCCGTAATTCCATATGACCTGACCCCGTCTCTACGTAAGCTCCACTCTTACAAATTTACAAATATTTGTAAAAAAAACATTTACAAATATTTCTACTTCGAGGATTGCTGGAAGATTTGGGATGTTTTATTTTTCCACAATGAAAGAAGGTTGTCGAGTCTGTGGAGAGAGAGGTATGGAGGGGTGTCTCATCGTCCAGGAAAAGAGACCCTCCCCCAGGACTCGGGGCCTGGTGAGAGGTGACCCTCCCAGAACTCAGGACTTGATGGCTGATGTGACCTTCAGCCAGTGGGGAAAAACCAGAGGCAAATAGATATTATTGAATCAAGAGAACAACACCCACAGAGCAATTCTATTGAGCAGGAATACAGAAAAGTAGGTGACACTCTTAAGAGGAAAACAAGAATCGTGGACTCGGGCCACTCCAGGCCAGAGAAGTTCATTGTGGCTGGGAAGGCACAGACCAGGGAAACTGGGACAAGGTCTTGGGGGGGGCTGCATTCAAGCCAACTTTGGGGAACCGGAGGGACCAGTAATCACCATCGTCTTGAGCGGGAAGGACAGGGTCAGCCGCAGCCAGCGACAGACGTTGAGTGTGCCACTGTCCAGTACGGCTGCTACAGGTGCCCAAAGACCCGTGCAGCCGAGTCTTCCGAAGGACAAAGAAGAGTTTCTTCCATCACCTCTTCCCATTCGTGTTTTCGGTTCGTTCACTTTTTCAACTAGACAAGACGCCACAAGCGATCCTAGCTGGGGTGTCCTCGGGACCAGCACCCAGACGACGGCGGCAGATGGAGCAGATGCACCTTCCCGGCTCCCCGTTGCCGGCTCAGTTTGCTTCTTTGGATTGGATGGGTGTGAGCTTGTTGGAGAAAAGCGTGTAGACGTAGGGCCAGATTTTGTTCGTCTCCGTCCCAGAAAACTGATGCAGCACTCCTCGACTCCTGAAAAACAAAAGGCGCCCGACCGAGGCATTTCAGGTTTCCTTTGCATTAAATTTCAGGACAGACAAGCTATGGGTTATTGCAAGTGAGGATCTCCCGGTCTCATTTAAGTGCATTAGCACCCTCATAAAAGTTTCTGCGATCTTCCCCTCTTTCTTCTCTCCTTTACAACAAAATCCCCTCTACACTTTGGAAAAGCAAATCATTGGTCCACCTTGGTGCCCTAAAATACTTTTTGAAATAACAGATCAGGAAACTCTGCAGATATCAGAGTTGGATGAGGAAACTGTGCTTGTTGGGTCACTCGAAACTCTGAAGCTGGTTATACTAGAAGCTGAACTCCACGATCCGGAACACATTTCCCTGTGCAGTTTTGATGTTGCCAATATTTAAAAAGAAAAAAAAAAAAAAAAAGGAAATCTCAGGGCTGGAGCAATAGCACAGTGGTTAGGGCATTTGCCTTGCACATGGCCGAACCAGGTTTGATTTCCAGCGTCCCATATGGTCCCCCAAGCACCAGGAGTAATTCCTGAGCGCAGAGTCAGGAGTAACCCCTGAGCATGGCCAAGTGTGACCCAAAGAGAGAAAACAAACAAACAAACAAACAAACAAAAAAGCCCTCAAAACTAAAAACAAAAACACAAAAAGGAAATCTTTGCTTTTCTCCTATGATGGGTCCAAGTGCCCCATCAGAGACCCCTTCCCTATGTGATGACTAGCCACCCCCACCACCACCCCTGCCCAAACTCCAACACCCAGTACCCCTCCTGGGCTGACCCCTGGAGTCATTTGATTCTGTGATCTGTAATTTCGAGTCATGACATTCTTTCCACTAAATCCCTTCCAGACACATGGAGACCACAATCTTTCCAATCTTCTACCCAAAGCAGGTATCCCCGTGGGGTATCCAAATGCAAACCATGATTTCAATCTCTCAGAAAGAAAAATAAAAATGAGTCCTGATGTCATTTTACCACTAGGTAGAGATGGTAGATTCCAGTTCTCCAGAGTTTCAACATGAAAATATGGGACAGGGGGCCAAAGCAATAGTATAGTCAGAGGTCACTTGCCTTGCATGTGGCCGACCTAGGTCTGACCCCTGGCATCCCATATCCCTGACATCCATGATTACCACCAGAAGTGGTTTCTCTCTCTCTCTCTCTTTTTTTTTTTTTGTTTTTTGCTTCTTGGGTCACACTCAGCATTGCACAGCGGTTACTCCTGGCTCATGCACTCAGGTATTACTCCTGGCAGAGCTCGGGGGACCATATGGAATGCTGGGAATCAAACCCGGGTCGGCCGCATGCAAGACAAACACTCTACCCACTGTGCTATCACTCCAGCCCCGACCAGAAGTGGTTCCTGAGCAGAAAGCCAGGAGTTACTCCTAAACATCACCAAGCGTGGCCCAAAAATCAAAAGGACTTTCCGTCTCCTGAAATACGAGGTACTGGGCATTCAGCTCATCTAGCTTAAAACACATGCTCTGTCTCAGATTGGTGATATAGCTCAGTTGAGTGCATGGGTTCAACTGCCAGCTGTGAGAAGCAGCCCTAAGCACCACTGGGTATAGTCCAACAAATACACACACACACACACACACACACACACACACACACGCATTCCCTATGGAATCCCTGGTTGGATCCCGGGCACCATGTAGTCCCCAGGGCACCCCCAGAACTAGCTCCCAGCTATATCAGGTGTGGGTCCCTTCCCCCTGCAGCAAAGGCAAGATGCCCCTACCTCAGCCCCATCTCTCCCCACTCACTTGTACAGTTCCATGACCGGCTTCGCCACGTCCTTGTACTGTCTGAGCCGAGCAGCCACAGCTTCAGGTTTATCGTCCTCCTGCTGGATCAAGGGTTCGCCAGTGATGTCATCAATGCCCTGCAACAGCAGAAAAATCAGTGCACAAGGGCAATAGTTGGCCATCAAACCTTCCTACTGAGGGACTGGTGATAGTACAGTGGGGAGGGCGTTTGCCCTGCACACAGCCTATCGATGTTTGATCCCCGGTATCCCAGATGGTCCCCTGAGCACTGCCAGGAATAAGCCCTAAGCATCGCTGGGTATGACCTAAAAGGAAAAAAAAAATCACTTCTCAACGCAAAACCCTGCATTTATCTTTGTATCCTTTATCTGTGCTTGAGTCAGGCCTGAATCACAGTGGTGACGGGGAAGGCAGCTGAAAAAGAAGTCACGATAGCACAGGGCCCAGATTCTATTTTCTTTTGACCATGTCTGGGGGGCTAAGGTGCTAGTATGGCTTTATGCTCAGAGGATTCTCCTGGCTCTGGGATTACACAGTGCCAGGGTTTAAACCAGGGCCTCCCGCATGCAAAGCCTGCACTCAGCTCACCAAACCATGTCCCTCATCCCTGACACTTCATGAGAGCTTTACCACCACCATCATTAACATGATCATCATTTTAGGATCACACCTGGCAATGCTCAGGGAACCATAAGGGGTACTGGGGATTGAACCCAAGTCGGCCGCGTGCATGGCAAATGCCCTACTTCTGTCCAATCTCTCTGGCCTCCAAGCTTGATCTTGATGACTGCCCCAAATCTTTTCAGTCATGGGTGCCAGAGTGATAGTCCTGCAGGTAGGGCGTTTGCCTTGCATGCGGCCAACCCGGGTTCAATCCCTGGCATGCCATATGATCCCCAAACACCGCCAGGAGTCATTCCTAAGTGCAGAGCCAGGAGTAATCCCTGAGCATGGCTGGGTGTGACCCAAAAAGGAAAAAAAGAATCTTTCCAGCCATGCTGTGGGACTGTTGAGGAATGATACTTTCAAGTCACGGTTTAAAAAATTCAGGAGTCGTCCCCTACTGTGCCACCTTCATTCAGCCCAGGCCATTCTGATCCTATAAATACTTCTAACACGGCCTGCATCCTAAAGTCTGAGTTCTTGATGTGGAAAAAGAATCAAAGGGTTCAAAGAATCAATAGGGCAACTTGAGAAAAAGAGCAATTTGGGAGAGTTTCGGTCCTAACTTTTCAGCAGATCCTGGAAGTCTCCAGAAATGAATCTGACACAAATTATTTCGCTAAATCCAGAGTAATGACTTAAAAAAAGAGGGGGGATTCAAAAAAAAAAAAAAAAAACAGATTAAAACAAGCAAGCATCATACCTGTGACAATCATGAACAAAACATCCAATAATTAAAACACCACAGCACTATAGCACTGTCCTCCCGTTGTTCATTGATTTGCTTGAGCGGGCACCAGTAACATCTTTGTGAGACTTGTTACTGTTTTGGCATATCGAATACTCCATGGGGAGCTTGCCAAGCTCTGCCACGCAGGCAGGATACTCTTGGTTACTGGCTGGGCTCTCTGAGAGGGGCGAAGGAATCGAACCCAGGTTGGTTGCATGCAAGGCAAACACCCTACCCGCTATGCTATTGCTCCAGCCCCAAACACCACAGTTTAAAAATATTCTGATTGGGGAGCCAGAAAGACACCATAGTGGGTAGACACTTGCCTTGCACATGGCAGACGTGGGTTTGATCTAAGAGTGAAAAGCCAGGAGTAAGCCCTGAACACGACTAGGTATGGGCCAGATATGTCTCTAAGTACTAGAGCAGACATTTTGCATGCAAGACGCCCTGCGTTTGACACCCCCCCCCCAACATTGATTAGTCCCTCAAGCACCAAAACAAAATGACCCTTGAGCATAATTAGGAATAGCCCCTAACACTGCCAGATATGGCGGAAAAATCATAAATCAATAATAACCCTGATCTGGTGGGAGGGAAATAGTTCAGTGTAGACCACATGCCTAGCAGATGCAAGGTCCCGAGTTTGCTCCCCACAGTACATAACCCCCTACCCCCCAGTCTGCCAGAGCAACAAACTATCAAGCCTGTCCCCCTGGGCCAGAGCACCCCTGGGAGTGACCACAATTAAAAACACAAAAAGCTCCAAAGTATGACACCAGTGGAAAGGACACCTTGATCTTCCCATCTGCATAGAATTTTGCCTCCAGGGCAGACAGTCACATAAGACAAACCCTTCATACAGCTGCAAAGTGAGCAGGTAAGTTGGGCACCCGCTGAACTGGCTGGTCATGTGCCACGCAGCCACGTCCCAGCGCAGCCCGGGGCTCTGGGCACAGACTCAGGGTTTCCTGGTGAACGCCTAATTCTTGAGTGTATGTCCCAATGGGAGCGTGGGAAGGGAAAGCGTCTGTCTCTCCCACTACTCGCTTCTCCCTCTCCCTCACTTGACTCACAGCTGGAGAGCTCAGAAGCCTGAGTCTAGTTGGGAGGGCATTTGTCTTGCCTGCTGCCTACCTTAACTGATGCACAGCACCCCAAATAGTCTCCAAAAACCCAAACCAGGGGTTGGAGTGATAGCATAGCGGGTGGGGCGTTTGCCTTGCACGCAGCTGACCCTTGTTTAATTCCCAGCATCCCATATGGTCCCTCGAACACCGCCAGGAGTAATTCCTGAGTGCACTGCCAGGAGTAACCCCTGTGCATCACTGGGTGTGACCCAAAAGCCAAACAGCCAAACAAAAAAAAAAAAAAACCCAAACAAACAAACAAAAAAACCCCAAAAGAAACCCAATACTAAAATCAAACAAAACCCAATGAACCACACAAAACAAGAAACCCAACCAACCACACAAACAAATAAGAACCAAGCAACAAACAAAAAAAGGTCCTTTTCAAAACCTCAGAGCATCCGTTGTTACACCACTGCTTCCATAAAAAAAAAAAAAAAATCAGAAATGTGCCAGAGAGTCACACCATCCCTCTTCTCTCGAGACCTTAGGCATGGGGTTGGGCCATGACAAGCATTTTCATTCTCTTTCTTTTTTTTGGGGGGGGGGGCACACCCAGTGATATGCAGACTCCTCCTGCCCCAGTGCTCTGGGATCACTACCAGCAGTGCTGGGTGGGGATCACGGCAGGGTGGACCATCAGGTGTTGGCAGAGGAACCCAGGCAGCCCTCATGCAAAGCCTCTGCTCCAGCCCGATGAGCTATCCCCTCTGGCCCTCACACTATTTCATTCTACTCTGGAAGCAGCACTTAACTGCAGGCGGACTTTCTAGAACTTTCTAGTGCAGCTCAGCGTTCAAGCTTCCCCTGCTTTTCCCCACCAGCACCAGAAGCAACCCAACCTCATGTGCATGCCTAACTCCTAACGAGGGAGGGAGAAGTTTCTGGCATTTCTTTCTTTCCTGAACCATCACTGAACATCCTTCACCCCCTTTCCAATGGAAATGCTTTCGCCTCTGCCTTGACAAGTGGAAGATGCCCTGGTTCATGCTTACGTGCACATGAGGTGGATTAAAGTCCAGATTATAGACCCGTCCGCTAGAAGGGTGGACCCAGCGCCGGCTGAGTCGATCTTTGAGCGTTTCAAACGGGATGTTCAGGGTGACCACTAGGTCCACGTCACAGATCTTGTCCAGGGTTTCAGCCTGAACTAATGTCCTCGGAAAACCTAAATGCGAAGCAAAAACAGAAATAAAAACAGTCAGACACAACAAGATCAATGTTCTCTGACAGGAAAACCAAATGTACATCGACACCAGGTGAAATTTTTGTTTGGTTTTGGGCCACACCTGGTGATGTTCAGTGTTTACTCTTGGCTCTGCACTCAGGGATCACTCCTGGTGGGCTCGGAGGACCACATGGGGATCAAACCCGGGTCAGTGCATGCAAGGCAAGCACCCTATTCACTAACATCAGGAATTTCTAAGGCTGGGGAGGGGATTCAATAAGCTGAGAAAGACCTTGCCTGCAGAAGGCCCAGGGTTTTTTGTTTGTTTTTGCTTTTTGGGTCATACCCAGTGGGTTACTCCTGGCTCATGCACTCAGGAATTATTCCTGGAGGTACTCAGGGGATCACATGGGATGCTGGGAATGAAACCCGGATTGGCTGCGTGCAAGGGAAACGCCCTACCTGTTGTGCAATCGCACCAGCCTCAGAAGGCCCAGGTTTGACTCCGGAAACACCGCAAGAAATGTTTGACCCTCTAACCCCACCCTAAGAGCTGGGGATTTGTCTCTGAATATCAGTTTCACCAAAAGCCCTCCCATCTTTTTTTGGTAGCAGGGGTAGCAAATGGGGGCCACACCCCGCAGTGCTCAGGGGATGCTACGGGTTGATTGGGATTGACCCAGCATAGCCATGTGGCAAGGCAAGTGCCCTATACTACAGCAGTAGCCTGAGTAGCCACGGGCTCAACTCCCCAGCTTCAGGAATATTCTCTGCAGAGATATCAAGCTGAATATTTCAGGTATCCCAGCGCCCAGGCTGAGATCTCGGAGGTCTTCTTGGAATAAGGGTGGGCAGTCTCCCTGCCCTACCCTCCTACCCCCACACTTCCGGAAGCCCCAGCACCCATGCCCACCTCCCTCGCATAGCTGACTCAATTCATTGGCCCCGACCATAGATCCTGAAGTCCCTAATTCCTCATACTGAAATCCCAGCAGACTCACAGCAACTGAGATGGCAAAGTAACACAGAAGCCAACTAAAGTCAATAAACAAAACCAACAGCACTGTAAGCTCAACTAGCAACAAACAGCTTACTATATCCTCAGATCACAATCACAAAATCACAAATCACAAATCATCCTGTTAATCGTCGATTGCCTTCATCCTAGCCCAAGGCTCTTTAGGAGAATGAGACCCATCATTGTTACTGGTATTTGGCATATTAGGTACACCATGGGGAGACTCTGCCGTGTGGGCAGGCTATATTCAGTAGCCTGCCAGTTTGTTCAAAGTAGAAATGAGATAATAAGATGTCATAATAGGATGTCGCGATGCAGCCGTGCGGTTCCGGGAGCTGGTTTTTATAGTCTCTGAGTCTTGGCCATTGATGGGATTACACGGCGCCAAGGGGCCAGCTGGTGGGTGTGACCCCCGCCTACTGGAATTTGGAGGATCTGGGTGGAGGATGCTCGGCCCAAATCCGAGTAGGCTTGGAGATCTCGGCCCCGGAACCCGCGTGACTTTATCCCTCTGCCAGTACCTTCATGTGTGCGGAGAGTGATCTCAGCATGGTGGTGGCTGGTCCTGGAGGTCTTTGGCTGCCGGAGCCCTGGTCGGGGCAGGGAGGAAAGCTCAACCCGCTCCCCTCCAAGGGGCCCTGGCGGCGAGGACAGTCAGGCACGGGGGGAGGAGACTGATCCTCAGATCAGAGCTTCACAACCCTCATGATCACGACGATCATGACCATCCTGTTGTTCGTCGATTGCCTCGAGCAGGCCCCAGTAACATCTTCATCCTAGCCCAGAGATTCAAGGCTCTTTCAGGGTTAGGAGAATGAGACCCACATTGTTACTGGTATTTGGCATACTGGTTACGCCACGGGGAGTTTGCCAGACTCTGCCGTGTGGGCAGGTTACATTTGGTAGCCTGCCAGTTTGTCCAAAGTAAAAATGAGATAATAAGATGTCGCGCGGCCGCAAATGCGTGACATTCCAACTGGCCCCCTGGCACCGTGTAATCCCATCAACGGCCAAGACCCAGAGACTCACAACCCTATGATGAGGTATAACAACTGTCACACAAAAATCAAATTTTATACTTAAGAGGTTTTCATATTGGACCTTTATCTAATCAATCTCAACTCTAGAATGATATCAACAAGTGTAGCCTTTGGCTACATTAAAATTAATGTAGCACAGAGAGAAGGGCTTTTGCCTTGCACACAGCCGATTTGGGTTCTATTCCCAGCATCCCATATGGTCCCCTGTGCACTGCCAGGAGTAATTTCTTGAGTGCAGAGCCAGGAGTAACCCCTGTGCATCGCCGGGTGTGACCCAAAAAGAAAAAAAAATTTTTAAGTCTGTACAAAATTTATGCAATGATGAACAGCCACAGATTAAAGGTGCAAAGCAGTTTTACTGGTCAGTGTGCTAAGGATTTCAGCTTTCCTCTACACCTTCGATTTCTTAGACACAGACCAGCTGTGATATCACTACTCACAAGCCAACAGCAGCATTCTTTATCCTTTGAGAAAAGGTAGAAAAATGAAGGAGTGGGGGAAGAAAAAGGCAGCAGGAAAGAATAATGAGTCCTTAAACTACTAATTGTAACAGTAGTAATAGTAGTGGCAGTGGTAATAAAATAACAACAACAACAACAATAGCAGATAGGCCAACAAATGAAATTTCAATCGCCTGGCTGCCTTAGCCGGAAAGGACCAAATCCGGGCTCCCTTTCCAACTCTCCTGAACTCTGGGGCCCTCTGGAGGAACGGGCGGGAAATGCAAGGAAATGCAAGGAAATGCAAGGGACAAGAAGGTAAACTGGAAAAATCCTCTCCAGACCCTCCCTGGGAACCTCATTCTGGTGGCTTAGAGGCCTCCTGGTATGGCCCTTCTGTTCTCCCACCCTCAAAACTGATGAAAGAACCATGGTCGGTAGAGAAAAAGCCTATACACTGGAAGTGAATCCAGCGGAAAGGTCTGAGACTGGAAGGTAACTGTGCCTGTGCAACCGGAACTTGTTCAATCACTGACACTCAAACATGAAAGTTTTGTAACTATCTCATGGTTATTCAATTAAAAAAAACATATTAAAAAAAAGAAGTTAAGGAACTGGAACAATAGAACAGCGGGTAGGGCGTTTGCCTTGCACGTGGCCGACCCAGGTTCAATCCCCAGCATCCCATATGGTCCCCCGAGCACCGCCAGGAGTAACTCCTGAGTGCAGAACCCCTGAGCATCGCCGGGTGTGACTCAGAAAGAAAAAAAAAAGTTAACAGGGACAATTCCCGAATGCCTAGGTTCTCGGGCATTTACAACACATGCAAGATGTGGGAGTTGTTTTTAAGGCAGTAGAGGCCATTCTGCAGCTGAGAGAATGGCCAGAAAGAGTGTGGGGAGAATTTTCGGGATTCAGGAGGATATGGACAATGAAGAGTGAAGAACTGTGGAGAAGGAGGAAGTGGTGATGAAAATGAGAGGGACCGGAACGATAGTACCGGTAGGGGGTCTGGCCTTGCAGGCAGCCCATCTGGTCCACCAGGCACCACCAGGAATAATCCCTGAATGCACCATCAAGAGTAAGACCTCAGGGGTTGGAGCGATAGTACAGAGGTAGGGTGTTTGCCTTGCACGCGGCTGTCCTGGGTTTAATCCCTGGCATCCTATATCCCCGAAGCACCGCCAGTAGCAATTCCTGAGTGCAGAGCCAGGAGTAACCCCTGAGCATTACTAGGTGTGACCCAAAAAGTGCAAAAAAAAAAAAAAGATACTTGAGTCAAATGTGGCTCCCAAGCAAAACAAAACAAAAAAAAAATCCTAAAAATGAGGAGAGAATAGAAAAGGACCATGGTACAGGGTGTTAAATACAGGGGTTAGTTAGTTCAGGCATAGGTACAGCAGGAAGTTATAAGGGAATCATGGAGGGTGGGGGAGTTCAAGGACCCCTCTTCCAATGGGTGCACCTCTTCCTTCCACATGCTGTTGTTGGAGGGGAGGTAGTCACCCCACATAGAGTGTGAGATCTGGGGGCCTGAGAGATAGGACAGGTACAGGGGCGTGCCTTGCACGAGATGGGTCTGATCCCCAGCAGGGCCTACAGTTACCCCAAACGCCACCAGGAATGACGCATGAGCACTATCAGGGGTGCCACCCCCAAAAAAGTGGGGCAGGAGCTGTGTTTCCCCCTGCAGTGCTGGCAAGGAGACCCAAGTCTCCTAGCTGTGAAGGGCCCGGAGGGCGCGGGTCACTGATCAGTGAGACTGGTTGTACCTCCCAAGTTTGTCAACAGGTGGCAGCAGGGTGAGCTTCCCCACTCAGCAAGAACAAAATTCCCGGAGGGTGAATTTCCGCCGTAATTTGTGCTCAGTGCAATTCTCCAACATGCTTTGCTCAGTGGCGGGCCAGGACACCCCTCAGCCAGAACCCGGGAACTGCTGTCACGGTGGCAAAGCTCAGGACCATCCTGCTCACTCTGCTCTACACCCCTGCATGCCCTGTGTGCCCTCTCTGCCCCTGACCCCCGTGTCGCTGGCATCAGCAGACACCCGCTGGTGTCTCCCATTCAAGGAACCCATTTCTCCCGCAGACTCTGCTCTCCTGTTAACCAGAGCACCCACAGGCTGCTCTGCAGACCCCCATGCCCCTTAGCACTGGCTTCCTTGGCCAGGCCACAAGCATGGCAGGGGATGACGGAGTCCCCCGCCACGAGCGGAAGCACCAGGCACTTCTCTCTCCTAGGGCGACCTCAAGCCCCTTGAACCCTGCCAGGCTGCAGCTGGTGCCCGCTCCCGGGCACAGTGAGGCCCCAGCAGTGTCCTCTAGGCACGGACAGCTGGGAAAGGCCGGGTCACATCAGATCCCCTCCTACAACCCGGGACCCACGATTTCTCTGACCAACTTCTCCCCATTGTTGGGAAAGCAAGAGTCACATTCTCCACACAAGCCCCGGCCCATCACAATTCTAAGCAAACAGACATTTGTCCCTGCCTGCAGAGGCCAGATGTTCAAACCTGAACCCTTAATAGGGAGCTAAGGAGCTGAGAAGCTGAAGAAATAGTACAGTGCCTTGTACGCAGTTGACCTGGGTTCGATCCCCACCATCCCATATGGTTCCCCGAGCACCACCAGGAGTAATTCCCAAGTGCAAAGCCTCAGGAATAACCCCCGAGTATCACCGGGTATGACCCAAAAAGAAAAAGAAAAAAGGGAGTTGAAATCAACCTCATAATCATTTCATTTGTGGGTTTTTTTCCAGGGATGAGGGCTGGGGGGGTGGGGGATCCTGGGGGGCACATCCAGCAGTGCTCAGAGCTGACTCCTGGCTCTGTGCTCAGGGATCACTCCTGATGGCCCAGGGAACCATACGCAATGTCAGGTATAGAACCCGGGGTGGCCATTGGCAAGGCCAGTACCTTTAAACCCTGTCCTATCCTTCCGGCCTCTCAAAATCCGTTCCTGAAAGACTTTTCCACACTTCCATCCGAGAATCAGCGTATCAGCCAACACAGTGTTTATTTGTCCGGGTAGCTCATTCCTCTAGGGTCTGTTTCGTCTCCTCCAGTTTCTCTACATGAGAAGCAGGAGTGGCAGCCAAACTCTGGACACTGATTGAGTTTCTGGCCAATGCAACTGGACCGACAATTGGAAAACAATTTGAGCGCTTCCCCAAAAAGGAAGAATCCGAGTTTCCAGACAACCCAGCAGTTCTACTTCTCGCCATGTATCCTACAGGCCCCCAAACACTATTTCAAAAAGGTACATGCCTTGCAGCACTCTTCACAGTGGCCACAGTCTGGAAACAATGCAAATACCCCAGAGTGGTTTGCTTCGCTAGCTGAGAAATGTTATGTTCTAATTTCTCTCAGCATCCATCTGCTTTCTTAACATCGACAATAAAAAAACACCTTCTTTTTTTTTTTTTTTTTTTTTTTTTTGCTTTTTGGGTCACACTCGGCGATGCTCAGGGCTTACTCCTGGTTCTGCACTCAGGAATTACTCCTGGCGATGCTCAGGGGACCATATGGGATGCTGGGAATCGAACCCAGGTTGACCGCGTGCAAGGCAAACGCCCTACCTGCTGTGCTATCACTCCAGCCCCCCAAAAACACATTCTTAAAATTCATATGGTCAGATTTCCAAATCCCAGTAAAAGGACCTGTTTGATTTGTGAGCCAGTCCTATGCCATGAAGGCTGCTATTCCAGGGTGGAGAAAAGAGAGACTTCGAGAAATCTGACTTTCCTTGCTCAGGACGCCAGAGCTAGGGGTGGGAGTAACAGTACAGCAGGAAGGGCATTTGCCTTACCCGTAGCCAACAGGATTCAGTCCCTGGCATCCCATATGTCCACTGATCACCACAGGAGTAAAAACCACACACACACACAAGACAGAGAGGGAGGGGGGGGAGAGGGAGAGAGAGAGAGAGAGAGAGAGAGAGAGAGAAGCACCTGCCATAGAGGCAGGCAGGGAGTAGGGGTGGGGGGTGATGGGAGGGAACCTGGGGACACTGGTGCTGGGAAATGTCCACTGGTGGAGGGTTGGGTGTTGGAAGTATGACCGAAATTCAATCATGAGCAGTTTTTAAAGATCTATCTCACAGTGATTCAATAAAAAAAAAAAAGTTAAACACACACACACACACACACACACACATACAAGAAAAATTAAAAGACTCGGGGCTGGAGTGATAACAGTGAGTAGGGCGTTTGCCTTGCACGCGGCCGACCCGGGTTCGATTCCCAGCATCCCACATGGTCCCCCTGAGCACCGCCAGGAGTAATTCTTGAGTGCAAAGCCAGGAGTAACCCCTGCGCATCGCTGGGTATGACCCAAAAAGCAAAAAAAAAAAAAAAAAAAAAAAAAAAAAAAGACTCCATAGCTGCCTGATTCCCATGTCTCAGAAGTCCAAGCTTTCCTGCAGCACTGCTGTTTCAGCATAGTGCTTCATGCAAAGTGTGGAACAATTGTTTGCATTGGTTCTAATTGGATTTGGGGCCACACGTGACAGTGCTCAGGATTATTCCCATCTCAGTGCTCGGTGCAGGGGTTAGTGGGAGCGGGGCAGTCCCCTTCTGGTGATGCTTGCTAGGGAATCAGCCTGGTGCGTGTACTCAATCCACGGAGTAATCATTCTGATCTATCAACATACATCTCCGATGCCTCGGATGAAGTTTTGCAATGAAATCTGTTACTGTGTCCAATTCCCAAGACACCCAATTTCATAAATTAGAGAAGCAGTTCTCCTACCGCCTCCAATGAGGGCTGCATCACCTGCCCGAGTCTACTGGTGATGCTTTGCACTCAGGAATCACTCCTGGCAGACTTGGGGGACCATATGGGATGCCAGGGAACAAACTTGGGTCAGCGGGGTGCAAGGCAAATGCCCTCCCACCACACTACTACACTATCTCCAGCACTGACATTTCAATTTCTATTTTTAATCGTGTGTGTGTGTGTGTGTGTGTGTGTGTGTGCGTGTGTGTGTATGGAGGGGTGTTAAGCCACACCATACACACATATATATTTGGTAAGGTAAGCACCTTACCCATTGTACCATCACTCCAGCCCTAATATAGTTAATCTTTAAATGTTAGTTGGAAAGAAAGTTAAAAACTAAGTTCAAATGCAGTGTTTTAAATTCTATTTTTAACTTTCTTATTTTTTTTTAATATTAACTCTGATGCTTATTTAACTCCCTGATTTAAACTTTGCCCCCAACCACATTTCCACCCTCCACTGCTCCTATTTTTGGTTCCAAAACACCTACTTATTTCGACATTGGGGGCTTCCAAAACACACCGTGCTGTTTAATCTATCTACACTTCTGCATTTCCCTTGTCTCGAATGTTCTTGGTGTCCCCCCTTCCAGGATACTTTCCTAAGCGCTGCCTCCCTAAGCCCCTAAAATAGTCCCTTTCTCCTTTCTGTCACCTTTTACCCTCTCTATGGTCCAAGACTGCAGTTACTCAGTGCAGGATTTGCTTTTCCTGGATTGTAAAGTCAAAAGTATCCAATTCCTTCTCCCAGAGGGACCCGTGCTGAGATCACAGAGACAAATAAAACACATATAATATTCAATTTGGTTCTGATCTCTGAACCAATTTTTTCCAGAGTGTGTTCAAATGTCCATATGCCTGTGTTTTCCACATGGCCCTCAATGCCTCCATGTTAAGCCCCGGCACTCTCTGGAAGCAGGAGACAAACGTCAAAACTGTCAACTGATGGGGCTGGAGCTATAGCACAGCGGGTAGGGCGTTTGCCTTGCACGCGGCCGACCCGGGTTCGATTCCCAGCATCCCATATGGTCCCCTGAGCACCGCCAGGAGTAACTCCTGAGTGCAGAGCCAGGACTAACCTCTGTGCATTGCCGGGTGTGACCCAAAAAAAGCAACAACAACAAAAAAAAACAAAAAAACCTGTCAACTGCATAAACATTACTCCCCATCCAAGGCCACAGGCAGGTCTAGCTACGAGAAACTCACCAGAAGCAGATGAAAAAGGGCAGCACCTCAGAAAAGAACCAAGCAACAGAAGGAGAGGTGCATGATTTTTACCAGATACTCTGAGCTCATACTGACCCTAAGGACACAAATTGCAGGAAAAGTCAGATACTAAAAGCCAGGCTTTGGGCAATAGCTCAGCAGGTAGGGCATTTGCCTTGCACATGGCTGACCCGGGTTCGATTCCCAGCATCCCATATGGTCCCCCGAGCACCACCAGGAGTAATTCCTGAGTACGGAGCCAGGAGTAACCCCTGTGCATCGCCAGGTGTGACCCAAAAAGAAAAATAAATTAATAAATAATAATAATAAAAACCAGGCTTTGTGGGGCTGGAGAGAAAAGCATAGCCAGTCAGGTGCATTCCCTGCTCATGGCTGATCTAGGTTCAATCCCTGGCATTCCATATGGTCCCTCAAGCACGACCAGGAGTAATCCCTTAACAGAGCCTGGAGGAGACCCTGAACACAGCCAGGTGTGGCCCCCAAACCAAAACTTCTATCAGATTTGAATCACAAAAGTCAAAGCCAACCTTACCTGCCACGTGGAGGCTGAATGAAAATCACTACTAGCTAACAGGTGGCCACTGGGGGAGGTCCTGCCCAGTTCAGTGTAGTTCTGAGCAGTTCCAGCACAGACCCAGACTTCTTAGAACCAGAACAAAGACATAATCACTCAAGACAATCAACCAATGAGCTACCACAGTTTCCACGCCATCCGCAGCTATATATAAGGTCTAAACAGATTATGTACTTCGGATCAAGTGTAACAGAAGTTGGGAGTATGCTAGTCAGCCAACAATGAAACAACGTCATCATCTGACTCCTCTGAGTGGTCTTAGCCTCTGGACTCTGCCTGACTGTTCTGTTGTCAAAACACTGTTCCCTGGTCTCAATGAAAGTGGATACAGACCAGATTTCTCAGGGCCATCTTCTGCCACCCCCATCAGCCTTATGTTCTCTCCCCACATACAGTTGGGTGAAAATATGTCCACATACACCCATCCATTTAAAAACATTCAAACGCTCAGCAATCATGTCGCAGAGTGCCATCTATCACAGGTCTCAGGATTTGTACTTGCCTTTTCCAAGGAGATGATGAAACTGAAAAATCAAGTCTATTTTAGAACACAAAGATGCACCAACCCAGAAAAGACTGAAAGGACTCTCTAGCTATATATTAAAAGAAAAATCACTTTTCAGTCATACCAACGCAACAAATTATCAGTCTCTCCAAAAATAGGAAGACACAGTATCAAACTCTACTTTACAAAAATACCAAATCTAATAATAATGATAACATGCCCACAAAGAAAAGGAACAAAACAATATCCATTTAAGGACTTCAATCCAAATAAATGAATTCCTTAAATAATAGTCTTGACACAGAGGAAACAAATCTACCACAGGCCAGCCTCAGGCAGGTGTCACGGGAGATGGAACCACAGTGCTCCAGCCCTCCCTTGCCTCCCTGGTCCTCGCTCTCTACTTGATAGGAATCACTCACCTGCTTCAGACCTTCCACTCCAGGTAACACTGAGTGGAATTCTCGTGAATAAACAAAGATCTAAGACTGTAGGATGGGTTTTTCCCCCCCATTTTGGGTCACACCAGGCGATACACAGGGGTTACTCCTGGCTCACGCACTCAGGAATTACACCTGACAGTGCTCAGGGGACCTTATGAGATGCTGGAATCAAACCCAGGTCGGGCCTCGTGCAAGGCAAACGCCCTACCCGCTGTGCTATCACTCCAGCCCCTGTAAGGATGGTACTTTTCAGGATGAAAGAACTGAAGATAAATGAACACTAGTACCTTCTACACACATGAACATACATTTACACATAGAAGCTGATGGGGGTTGTGGGGAGGGGAGGGGGGGAGCACCCCTGCCGGTGCTCAGGGCTTGCACTGGGCTCCACACTCAGAAATCACTCCTGGTGAAGGCTCAGGGAACCATGGTGTGTGGTGTTGGGGTTAGAACCCAGGTCGGCCACATGCCAAGCAAGCATCATGTCAAATGTACTTTTCTCTGGCCTGAGGTTATTTTCCCCAGAAGAGAATGTCTTCAGTTACCTTCTAAATCAAGACCTGGGGGCCACAGACGGCCCAAGAGATCACGTGAGCTGGCCCTGGTCTATAAGGCAGGCACAGAAGCTTTTCATGGTCCACCCGTGATGTTATAAATATTCAAACTGTCCTTGGCAGTAAAAAGGATCTCTACCACTGTTCTAAATACACCCATTCAATGTTTCAGCAAGCAATAGCACAATGGGGAGGGCGTTTGTCTTGCACGCAGCCAACCCAGGTTCGATTCCCAGCGTCCCATATGGTTCCCCGAGCACCGCCAGGAGTGGTTCCTGAGTGCAGAGCCAGGAGTCACCCCTGTGTATTGCTGGGTGTGAACCAAAAATATAAATAAATAAATAAATAAGCATACCCATTCAGGTTCAGAGCAATAGTACAGTGGGTAGAGTGTTTGCCTTGCACTCAGTTTATCAGGGTTGAATCCCCAGCATACCATAGGGTCCCCCAGGAGTGATTCCTGAGTACAGAGCCAGGAGTAACCCCTGAGTGTTGCTGGGTATAACCCAAAAAGAAAATAAATAAACTCATTCCTTAGTGGGCAGCACATGCAACGCTATACCTGGCAGTTCTTCTGGTCTGAGATTACTTCTGCCTCTGCACTCAGATCACTCCTGGAGGGTTTAGGGGACCATCTGGGGTGCTAGGGATTGAACCTGGGTTGAGCACGTGCAAGACCCTACCCTCTCTACTATCTCTCTGGCCCAACAAACCCATTCTATATTTTATTCTTGAAATATACTCTATATTCACAGACAGCAGGAAAAAAAAAAGTCTTCAGTACCAGGGCAAAAGGGGCCAGGGTGTACATCCTGAGGTGCTTGGGGAAGACTCCACAGTGACAGGAATCAGACCGTGGGCTCCCCAAACGCGCCCCCTCTTTGGAACCAGCAACCGGGCCTGGCACTCCTACAAGATGTGATTCAGAAGGTACGAGGGAACAGAGAGGACAGTGAGTGGGGCACTTGGCTTGCACACGGCTGACCCAGGTTTTTATGCCCTGAGCATCCAGGGGGTGATCCTGGAGCTCAGAGCCAGGAGTGCACCCTAAGAAGTTTCCTGGATTTCGCCCAGCATCCCAGCCCCTCTGTCACGGCCCCCCGCCTCCTTGGAGTTCCTTGGCTTGCACTGCCAGCACGATTTCCACCCACCATTTGCATGATGCTGCCCGAGAGCCATATGGACCAGGAGGATGAGTCAACCTGTCATCAGAACTCTTGTCGTGACCTTCTCCACTCAACCACCTTTTATACACTCACCAGGCATATCCTGTGCAGAGCACGGGCCCAGGAAGAGAAGAGAGAAATGCCACAAGCAAAACTAGGCCTATCAAGCCCCCCCCCTTTCTTCTTTTTTCTTTTTGGGTCACCCCTGACTCTGCACTCAGGAGTTACTCCTGGCGGTGCTTATGGGACCGTATGGGATGCTGGGGATCGAACTTGGGTTGGCTGCGTGCAAGGCAAACTCCCTACCTGCTGTGCTATCGCTCCAGCCCCTCCTTTCTCTTTTGTAACAGTCAAAGCTTTATTTAAAAATGCCATGATTCACAAAGTTTTTCATAATGCAGTCGTTTCAGGCATTCAGTGTTCCAACACCAATCCAACCCTCAGAGTGACGTTCCCTCCACCAAGGCCCTCAGTTACCTAGCCTGCCCCCTAAGCAGGTACAAGATAATTTACTCTCTAGTGTTCGTTACTAAAGTCACTGACTGAGCTTTGACCGGGCTGTTAGAAGCTAGTTGAGTCTTCTGTCTTACAGTTGTCGCTCACTGCGCCTGGTGGGCTTCAACGTAACTTGCCCATTTAATTTGCTGCAGACACCTCTCTCTCGCTGCCAAATGGATTTGCTCCAGAGCTTTAAAGAAAACGAGCCTCTGAAAAAGTGACCAGATGGGCGTTCAAAGAGGCACATACAAACGAAATCAGTTTGGAGACTGACGCACTTGACTAAAAACAGGCCAGTGATGTCAAAGAGCTCATTCACCCCCGAGACAGAAAGCCCGGCCACGGCAGAGCAGAGACGCTTCGCAAAACCCTCCCACACTGAACGGGCCTTTCAACTTGGCCTGGCGAAATATTTCTCTCAAGTTATTTTTAAACGCTGTATACAGGCATCACCCCCCACACACACCACCACCACCACCACAAATAAAAAAAATTTTAAAAAGAAAAACTATTCACTTGGTTTTGTGGACTTGCACATATAACAAAAACAAAACTCCTACTTAAATAGCCCTTAGGGGCTGGCGGGGAGCGGGGGGATATTACACAGGGGAGGGTGCTTCCCTAGCATAAGGCTGACCTGGGTTCGATCCCTGGCATCCCATAGGGTCCCCAGAGCACCTCCAGGATTAATTCCTGAGTGCAGAACCAGGTTACCCCTGAGCATTGCTGGGTGTGGCCCATAAACTAAAAAGAAAAACAAACAAAATTAAAGTCCTTAACAAAATAAAAGACAAGGCTGACCTTATGTATTGCAGGCAGAAGGCTTTTGGGTTTGATCCCTGGCACTGCAGGGTCCTCTAACCACCAACAGAAACAGCCCTGGGGCAGAGAACTGGGAGTAGCCCTCCCCATCCCCCCAGCATGCATGGCCAGGTGGGGTCCAAAATCAAACAGACCAATGAAAGAGCAAGCTGACTACAGTCATCCATTTGATTGGTCTTGCTTTTCATTACTCTTGTTGCCTTCCCCCCTTTTTTATAAGCTTTTTGGTTCACACAAGGCAATGCACAGGGGTTACCCGGGCTCTGCACTCAGGAATCACACTTGGTGGTCCTCGGTGGACCATATGGGATGCTGGGAATTGAACCCGGGTCAGCCGCATGCAAGGCAAATGCCCTACCCACCGTGCTATTGCTCCAGCCCCTGTTTCCTTTTCTTGACCCAGCCCCCTAGCTCTTCTCTCTGAGCTGGCTCTCCAGTGCTCCCTACCACAACTCAAAGGAAGGCAATTCCTGCTTGGTAGAGGCAGGGCCAGTCCATGCCAAATGCCATCTATGTGGTGCGGGGGGGGGGCGCATTTCTTTTTTGGAACTGATTGTGGAGCATATCTGGAGAAATTATACTGTTCCCTGAAAACTGTGTGGAAGTTAGAAGGAGCTAAGAAATTCAGAAGACACAGATAATATTTTCCTTAGAAAAAAGACACACAGCTGTGGCTGGGTAGTATAGAACTCAGGTTCAATTCCCAGCACCTTAGGATCCCTGAGCAGTGGCAGGCAGCAACCCAAACTTAGCCTCATGTGAAGAATCAGGACTAGCCCTCCCCAGCACTAAGAGATGTGGCCTAAAAGCCAAAACACATTTTTTTTCAAAATTTTTAAAGGGTGGGGCCAGAGCAATAATACAGCAGGAAGGTGCTTGCCTTGCACATGGCTGACCTGGATTCAATCCCTGGCATTTGGTATGGTCCTCCAAGCACTACCAAGTGATCCCTGAGTGCAGAGTTAGAAGCCAGTCAGATATGGCACAAAACCAAAGGAAAAAGAAAAAGAACACAAGAGGGGCCAGAGCGACAGTACACAGTGGCTAGTGTTGGATATTAGGGTTAATATCCCTAATGTTTTAGGCTTTATCAGTGAATTGTCCCTTTTTCTCCTCCCAGAGAAGCTTTCTGTGTTCTTGCCAGCATCCCTGACTTAAAGTTTTAATTCTCACTGTCACAGCTCCAGAGTCAGGCTTAATTACTTATAAGTCAAAACTTTCTGGTTATTCTGGACTATGCAGTGATTTGTATCTTAAGTGCTGCATATTTGTACCTATTTTTCTATTTCCCCTATAGCTTATTTATATTTTACTATAGAGCAATGTTCTTCAGTTAAACATAGAGTGTTAATGCTGTGTTCCTAGCATTTATCTATGTAAATGATCTATGTAAACTTTCAGATGCTTTTTCTATGTAAATGATCAATCACACCTCGGGGCCTCAACCCCCCTCAGATGTTCTATAAATATTCTAGCAGCTGAGGGTATGGTGCCCCCAGCAGGTCAATCTGTACCTGTGAGGCGAGTGCATCAGCAGCCTGATGGCATCTTCAAGACTTCCAGATACCCCAAAATTGCTGCCGTGCCTTTGGCCAGACGCCAAAAACTTGGTGCAGAGTTTACCAAGAAAGTAAACGTCCAAAAGTTAGGTATGTGGGAGACACACCCACAAACCACCTCCGGCTCAGCTATGGCCTCTCTGGTTCCTGATCGAACTGCTTAACGGCCATGATCCCAGAGTCTCAGAAACAAATCTCGAAACCCAACAGCTTTTGGAAGAAATGCATCTGGACAGCGCAGTAGGTTACTGTCGCCGGGCCACCCCAGGAGGAAAAGGTTGCTGTCCCTCCGCCTGCTCCCCCTTGGCGGCCTGGTGCCTACCATCTTCCAGAGGCCATTGGACAGTGAGATTTGCGCCCGCAGTGATGAGACATGTGGGGCCTTACGGGTTGGGGTGGAGCCAGCCCTTTCCTCCCCATCTCAACAAGACCCCAAGTCACCATCCACGAACAGCCTATTTGGCTCCTGATCAAGCTGCTTAATGGCCATGATCCCAGAGACTGAGAAACGAATCTCGAAACCCAGCAGCTTTTGGCAGAAATGCATACAGATCCTGCAGTAGGTTACTGTCGCCGGGCCACCCCACGGAGGAAAGGGTGCTGCCCCTCCACCTGCTCTCCCTTAGTGGCTAGGTGGCCACCATCCGCCAGAGGCCATTGGATAGTCAGGTTTGGGCCCTCAGTGATGACACGCCGGGCCTCACGGGATGGGGGTGGAGCTGGCCCTTTCCTCCCCATCCCAACAAGACCCCGAGTCACCACCCACGAACGGCCTATTTGGCTCCTAATCAAGCTGCTTAATGGCCAATATCCCAGAGACTCAGAAATAAATCTCGAAACCCAGGGGCTTTTGGCTGAAATTCCTCTGGATTTAATTGTTAAAATTTCGGAATTTCAAAATCGCGCAGTCACTACTGTAGCTGTACAACATCATATGTCATTCATAACCAGCAATAGAAAACAAATTGTCTACTGTTGCCTTTTCAGCAGATCTGAGTGTTGGGGTAAAATCCCAAATAATAATGGTCGGTCTGGTGTCAAAATATTGAATGTGATCAAAGTAGAGAGAGAGTAATGTGGAAATCATCTGCCCCCCAGGTAGGGGGAGGGTGTGGGATGGGGGTACACTGGGGTTGTTGGGGGTGGAGAATGGGCACTGGTGAAGGTACGGGTGTCTCATTGTATGACCGAGACTTAAACCTGAAAGCTCTGTAACTGCTCTCATGGTGATTCAATAAATAAAATTATAAAAAAATTTTTAAAAAGTATGCTAGCAGCTCTGCATTAAAGGGGCCATTTTCACCATCAGACTGTGGTCCTCCATCTCTCTGTCTCTCTGCTGGGAGGCCTGGGGAGGATGGGAGGCAGCTCTGGGCCAACGACCCCTTCCCGCAGTTGCCACAGAACCTCATATTATTTTGTGAAATCACAGCTTAGATGCTGGCCTTTCATATGGCCTACACAGTTCAATCCCCCACATCCCATGATCCCCTGAACACCGCTAAAAAGGATCCTTGAGTGCAGAAACAAGTGGGGGCTGGAGCAATCAATAGTACAGCAGGTAGGGAGTTTGCCTTGCATGCAGCCGACCCAGGTTTGATTCCTAACATCCCATGTGGTCCACTGAGCACCGCCAGGGGAAATTCCTGAGTGGAGAGCCAGGAGTGGCCCCTGTGCGTTGCTGGGTGTGACCCAAAAAGCAAAAAAAAAAAAAAAAAAAAAAAAAAAAAAAACCCCAAAAAAACACAGAATAAGTCCTGAATCTCACTGGGGCGTTGACCAAAACCTGAAACTTAGTAAAAAAAAATAAAAGATACAAGAATCTTCTACTTTGTCCAGTACAAATTTTTAGTTTCTTATTACTTATTATAAGGAAATATGGGGGGGGGGGGGCTGGGGAAACCACAACAGAGCTAACATTCAGAATTTGTATGGGGGAACCCAGGTTTGATCTGTTCACCTAGTCACCCAAGCACTGCCAGAAGCAACCCTGAGCACCATACTGGGAGTAGCCCCCAAGAACCCCCAGGTGGGGCCCATTTGCCTCATTCCTGCCAAGTAAGCGTCTCAGGGGCCCACTGAAACAAAAACACGCTTAATAATTTACAGAATAATTTACAGCTGTGTAAGACCACAAAGTATAGGGACTGTAACTGGCCTGTAACAAACTTTGTCTTCCATTGCAAAATGATTTTTTTCTTTAGCTTACATAATGTACTATGTCTCATGTTCCTCTGGGAAACTGGAGCCAGGAAGTTGAAACAAATGGCCTTGGTATTTGCTAGCCTCAGACAAGTCGGGAATTGCCTATCCTTTACAGTGGCCAGGTGGGGGACAGACAACAGTACAGCAGCTAGGGTGCTAGCCTCGCCCGGGGGGGTGGGGGGCAGACCCAGGTTCAATCCCCAGCATCCCATATGGCCCCCCTGAGCACTGCCAGGAGTGATTCCTGAATTAAGAGCCAGGAGGAAGCTCTGAGCACTGCCAGGTGTGGCCCAAAACCCAAAGGGAAAAAAAAAGCATCAGGTGAGACATTAAAAATTCTGAGTTGGGGCTGGAGCACAGTGTTTGCCTTGCACGCAGCTGACCAGGGTTCAATTCCCAGCATCCCATATGGTCCCCTGAGCACCGCCAGGGGGAATTCCTGAGTACAGAGCCAGGAGTAACCCCTGTGCATCGCTGGGTGTGATCCCCACCCAAAAAAGAAAAAAAGGAAAAAAATTCTGAGTAGTAAAAGTGGTGCTTGGGGGTTACTCCTTCCTGGTAGTGCTCTGGGCTGAACCTGGGCCCCCCACACCAAAAGCCTGCACTCAGCCTAAGTCCCTGTCCCGCTCACAGGACTGGGGGAGCAGTTAGGAAATAGATTACATAGACGTAGAGCCTCACATGGATAAGAAGCTGGGCCAATCCCTGGCACCATATACCCAGAAAATATAACCCTAATTGTATAATAAGCCACCCAACTCAATAAAGGTTACTTAGGGGCTGCAGCAATGGTATAGTGGAGAGGGGTGCTTGCAAGCACCAACTAATTTCCTACAATCTCAATAAGAGATTTCTAGATTTTCAATGTCTGCAAATCAAGCCAGTGAAAAGCATGGTGACACGGTTTCCCATCTGTCTTTTTTTTTAACTTTTATAAAGTAGTTCACAATATTCGATTATTCAAACACCAATCCCACCACCATATTTCAGGCGTCTTCATCCCGAACCCCAACCCCTGCCCCAAAGCAGAACTGAAATAATTTCTTTGTATTGTTTGTTATGAATAAATCTCTAACTGTAGCATTGTAGCACTGTCCTCCCATTGTTCATCGATTTGCTTGAGCGGGCACCAGTAACGTCTCCATTGTGAGACGCTTTTGGCATCTCAAATATGCCACAGGGAGCCTGCCAGACTCTGCTATTCGGGTGAGAAACTCTCAGCTTGCCAGGCTCTCCGAGAGGGGCAGAGGAATCTAACCCGGTCGGCTGTGTGCAAGACAAACACCCTACCTGCTGTGCTATCGCTCCAATGATCCAAAATACTTTCCTTTGGGGCTGGAGAGATAGCACAGTGGGTAGGGCGTTTGCCTTGCACGCGGCCAGCCCGGGTTCAATTCCCAGCATCCCATATGGTCCACTGAGCACCACCAGGAGTAACTCCTGAGTGCAGAGCCAGGAGTAACCCCTGTGCATCGCCAGGTGTGATCCAAAAAGCAAAAAGATAAATAAATAAATAAAAATTAAAAAATACTTTCCTTAGGGGAAAGTGTGTGAAGATTGCTGTATTTCAACCAGGGGCATTAAGCCCTTCTATAAGAGATCACTAACATGTTGTTAAAGGTTCAGTCTTGTGTGTATATATATATACATGTATCACTGTCCTCCTGTTGTTCATCGATTTTCCTCGAGCGAGCCCAGTAACATCTCCATTGTGAGACTTTGTCGTTACTGTGTTTAGCATATCAAGTACGTCACAGGCATCTTGCCAGACTTTGCCGTGAGGGTGAGATATATACATATATATGTATATAAATATGTATATAAATATATCCGTAAAAATATATTTCTTCCCATATCTCATAATCTTAGGAATCCAAGAACTCCTGCTGTGAGATAAGTCAGGCATACAGTGACTTGGGGGGAATTTCTGTGCAATCTGCTTAGGCCCAAAGTTCTTGGCATGGTGATCAGGAGGAAGGAACAACACCAAGAGTTATTCCAGGGGCTGGAGCAATAGCGCAGCAGGTAGGGCATTTGCCTTGCACGCAGTAAACCTGGGTTCGATTCCCAGCATCCCATATGGTCCCCTGAGCACTACCAGGAATAATTCCTGATCGCAGAGATAGAAGTAATCCCTGAGCATCTCTGGATGTGACCCAAAAAGCAAAAATAAATAAACAATCAAATAAATAAATAAGAGTCATTATAGTGCTTGTTGCAGAATTGTTATGATGGGCTTCTACTGTACTGTAAAATTCAAAACCTGTCTACAGAAATGCCCAAGAGGGGCCAGAGCAATAACGCAGCAGGTAGAATGTCTGCCTTGGGCATGCCCCACCCAGGTTCCATTCCCAGCATCCCATATGCCCATCAGGAGTAATTCCTGAGTGCAGAGCCAGGAGTAACTCCTGAGCATTGCTGTGAGTGACTCATTCCCTCCCCCCCCCCCACACACACAAAAATGCCAAAGAGCCTGGCAGAAATGGCATTGGGCAGTCTCAGTGCAGTCACTAGGAATGTGCCGGCCCGACTCACCATCCAGCAGCCAGTGCTCGCCACGCCGGTTCTCCAGCTCCAGCATCATGAGGCGTGTGATCACGTGGTCCGGAACCAGAAGCCCCTTCTCGATGTACTGCTTGGCCATGTCACCAACTTCTGAGAAAGAGATGGGAGAGACACTCACCAAGCTGCCCACAAGCCCTACCTTGCTGGGGCAGGGAAGACTTGGGCAGATGCTTCTCGAGGGATTTTCTAAATACTGGCTTCCCTCAAGGCAGTGGTGGGCTCTCATACTTGTCCCCCTCAAGAATTACCAGGGGGAAACAACAAGTTATCAGAGCAACCCTCGGAGATCAAACAGAACAGGAGGGCCCAAGTGACAGTACAGCGGGGAGGGTGTTTGCCTTGCACGCGGCCAACCTGGGTTCAATTCCCAGCATCCTGTAAGTCCCCGCAACCTCCGCCAGGAGTAACTCCTGAGCATCGCTGGGTATGGCCCCAAAACGAAAACAACAACAAAAGAGACAGGAATAAAAGTGCAAGAAAAAGTTCATTATGCATACATAGGTTTTCTAGATTTTCACTAGAAAATCAGAGTGAAAAAAAACAAAGCTGGGGTTTAGCAAAGGGCTGGTGAAACCTCCCAAAACTTTCTTTCCCTTTATGGGGGCAGTATTGGGAACGGAGCTCAAATCCCCCCATGCCCAGCGCCAACGGGTTCCATCCCTGCCCTCCTCTCTCAGCCCCCAGATTCTGGTGATGAGGAAAATGTGCTTATCTAGAGGGTTCCTGGTGAGTGGAGCGAAAGGAAGAAGAAGCACAAACACTCTCCTCAGAGACTGAAAGAGAAAGGTCCCCCGGACTTGAAGAGAGAGTACTGGGTCATACAAACAATCACCCATCTTTATTTTTCCAAACCTCACCGGAAGCAGATGGTGCCTTGTGGGCACAGCTGTGAAAGCAAGTCAGTATCATCAGTGAATGGCCATGTTTATAAGAAGATGGAAATTAACTTTTTTTCCTGAGAAATGCTTCTAATCTTAATTTAAAATAATTAAGCAGGGAGAAGGGGAGTTAAAGATACAGCCGATAGTGCTCAAGGTAGACTCCGGGCTCTGTGCTCAGGGGTGCTCAAGGCTTCTTGCTTGCACAGCCCGGCCCCCAAACCACAGAGCTATCTCCCGGGCCCCTAATTTTTTACATGTTGAATTCAAAGTTGGTTTTAATAGAACCGATCAGGACTTTTTATTTTTTTTAAATAATAAAGATGATGAAGTTGTCTGCACTCCAGGGAACTCTGCTAATGAATCATTAAGAAGCACATTCTTGACAGGTCAATTACATTTTCGTAAAAACATCACACAGAATGAGATTACTGGGGGACTAGTTCAAGAAGCATTCACCCTGCCTCACCCTGAATTCATGTAGCCTCTCCACCTACCTCACCCTGAAGAACTTGCTCCCCTAGAGGACAGTACGACAGTACAGAGGGTAAGGTGCTGACCCAGGCTTAATCCCCGAGTACAGAGCCCGGAATAAGTCCTGAACACTTCTGGGTATGGGCCAAAAACAAACAAAAAATAACAACAATTAAAAAAAAAGTTAAATAAGGGGGCCGGAGTGATAGTACAGTGAGTAGGGCGTTTGCCTTGCACGTGGCTGGCCTGCGTTCGATCCCTGGCATCCCATATAGTCCCCTGAGCAACACCAGGAGTAATTCCTGAGTGCAAAGCCAGGAGTAACCTCTGTGCATTGCTGGGTATGACCCAAAGAAGAAAAAAAAAAGCTAAAAATAAGAAATAACTCATTTGGGAAGAGAATAAATACCTGAAGAGGAAAGCATAACAGTTTACCTTAACCCCATCCTTGGCACGGGCAAGGCATTATTGATCACATTCATTCTATCCCCTGGGCTTCGGGCTGGGACCACAGATATACATGGTTCAGTGGTAGACACTTGCTCTGCACGTCGGAGGCCCCGGGTTTGAATCCAGGTACCATCAAAAGGAAACTAGGACTAGTCATTACAAATAGAAAAAAAGGAAGTAAGTGGGGCCATAGAAACAGAACAGTGAGTAAAATGTTGTTCTTGCTTGCGGCCAACTGGGGTTTGATCCCCAGAACCCCATATGGTCTTCTGAGCCCCACCAGGAGTGATCCCTGAGTGCCCGAGTAAACCTTGAGCACCACAGGATAGGGCCCCCCAAACAAAAAATAAATAAAAAAGAAATGCATAACTCCTAAGTAGGGATATATAGAAGGATTTTAAAGAGATTGGGCTACATTATGGCTTAAAATTCTTCCTATAAGCTATTAGTGGCATTGGAATATATTTGGTGGAGCCATTTATGAAGAACAGTATCCAAAATGATACCCCTCTTAGATCTGCATATCTCCAAGATGAGCCATTATGTACCTTCCACAAACAGCTCAAACTTGAAGCATCACCTTCCAGGCCCGGGGTGGCTCAAAGGGCTAGAGCGCATGCTTTGCATGTGGGATGCCTGGAGTTCAATCCCTGGCACCGCACGGTCCCTTGAGCAAGCCAGGAGTTGGGCCCTCACCCTGGCCTGACACAGTGTCACCCCAAAAAACAAAACCACACAAAAACGGCTTTCTCTTGCCATTCTGCTTCTGCCTGGAGTCTCGGCCTGAGCCAATGGTAGCCTTTCTCTCAGATGTTACCTAAGACTACACACCAGCTGCTCCATCTTCTCGCCGTCTCCGGCTCTTTGTATCTGACTGAACAGGACGTTCTTGACATTCACATCCACAAAGGCTCTTGGCTCTCAGCTGACGAACAAACCAGCAGAGAGAGTCCGTGGCAGAGCACACTGTGCCAGCAGGGAAGAGACCAGGATGGCCTCGGGCTGCCATGGCAACGGGAGTGGGCAGGCTATCAGTCACTGACTCAGGGCAGAGAAGTGCGGAGTCACTCTTCAAATCCAACTGAGTCATCTCCGCAGAGCCAAGATGAGGCACCTGACTCAGGACTCGTAGAGCCACAGACAGACCCGCCCTCTCCCAAGGCTGATTGATCCCTGGCTGCTACCAAAATCCAAATTGTGAGGCTGGAGCAATAGTACAGTGGGTAGGTCGTTTGCCTTGCATGCGACTGACCCGGGTTCGATCCCAATCATCCCATAGGGTCTTCCGAGCACCACCAGGAGTAATTCCTGAGTGCTGAGACAGAAGTCACCTCTGTGGATTGCCAGGTGTGACCCAAAAAGCCAAATAAAAAAATAAGAATCCAAACTGTGTGCACATAAGATCAACTGACTGCCAATTCTGGGTGCTGAAAAACACACTGGGAGCACCAGGTTAGAGGGGGGAATAGGGGGATGGTAGGGGACATGGGCAGGGGTTGGGGCTCTTTAGTAGTGGAGGTAACTATGTACATGGAGACCACAATGTCAACACTACTGTCAACCCTAACATACAATTTTTAAAAATTTAATCAAAATTGCTATTAGGGACTTTTGCACATCAGTCAACAAAAGGGATAATAATGCCACCTAAACCAGGGGTAAGGAATTATTTTTCTGCCAAGGGTCATACGGATATTTATAGCATGATACTGGCATACGGGCCTCGGGCAGCCAATGATTCTCTGAATTACTCCTGGTGGTGCTCAGAGGACCCTAGCACCTCACTAGCACCTGTCTCATCATGGACCGGGGCAGAGCCTGTGACCTCAGGGTCCTTCCCTGTGAGTTAAAAATTCCCCTGTTTCGCATCTCAGGAGCAACCCACAGAGTCCAATCCCAGCCCTCCACTCCCAGCCCAGCAGCCCTTCTCATGCAGAACACAAGCTCTGAACCCTGACCCCTTTTTCGAGCTCCCCCCTCCCCACTGCCCTTTGCTCGACTCACAATTCCCCTTCCCTGCCACAGCGTCACCTCCATGAAGGCTGTCATGCCATCAAAACTCCACAAGGCGCTCGCTTTTTCAAGCCTGGCTTCTCCCTTGGACATGAATCCTTCCGTTGCTTTGTTCACTCAGAGACACCAGTGTTCCCGCTCTTCTTTTTTTTTCTTTTTGGGTCACAACCGGCTATGCACAGGGGTTGCTCCTGGCTCTACACTCAGGAATTACTCCTGGCGGTGCTCGGGGGAACCATATGGGATGCTGGGAATTGAACCCGGGTCAGCCACATGCAAAGCAAACGCCCTACCCACTATGCTATCGCTCCAGGTCCTGCCTGTGTTCTCTTGAACAGGTATTACTCTTTCTCTCCCCCCATGTCTTTCTTTTTCTATTCTTTTCTTTTTTTTTTTGAAAGGGGTGTTTTTGGGTCACACTCTGCAATGTGCAGGGGTTCCTTGTGGCTCTGCACTCAGAAATTACTCCTTGGATCATATGAGATGCCGCAGACTGAACCCAGGTTGGCCATATGCAAGACAAACGCCCTACTCGCTGTACTATCACTCCAATTTTTAACTCACTCCATCACCCCCCCCCATGTCTTTCTAAGCAAATTTCATCTATAAAACTATCTTGCTTCCCTATTAAAAAAAAAAAAAAGGCAGGGGGTGAGGGGAATGAAGGAACCTGTTAGTTTAGCAGGTAGGAATCTTGTCTGGCAGGCGGCTGGCCTGATTGGATTCCCACCATCCCATATAATCCCCTGAGCCCACCAGAAGTTACCCCTGAAGACAGAGGCAGGAGTAAACCCTGGCCCCAAAACAAAAAGAAATAAAAATTGCACAAGGACAAACACACACCCATCACCTACTGGTATCTTCTGCCGCCTTGCACTGTTTTTTTAAAACTCCAGAACTTCCTTGTATATCATATTGATGTATTGAGACCATATTTTTTAAGTGAAGTAATGTTTATAAGATTGCAGAAACAATTTCACCTCTTCAAAATATGTTACCACACCATACCAGACCTCAGTACATGTCTCTACCTCAATTCATTGGCATCCTTTTCTACACATACATGTGCACATGCGCGCGCGCGCGCACACACACACACACACACACACCATTAACCTCCTTTCTACAGGAGGAATGCTTTCTTTGGCTTTATCTGTTCTCTTGCTTTGCTTCTCTGTATCCCACAGAAGTGAGGTATTTCTTTTCCCTCCTGATTTATTTTGCTCAGCATAACATTCTCCAATTCCATGCTGTCTCATTTGGCATGATTTCATTTTTTCCTAGCGCTGAGAAATCACCCCAAATCTCCTTTATCTATTCAACCAGCATTGGGCATGTGGGTATTTCCAAATAGCACTCCAAGTCACGGAGCAGGGCAGATGTACTTTTTTTTTTTTTGAGATGGGGTTCGGGTGATTTGGAGCTACACCCAGAAGTGCTCAGGGGCTGCTGTTCTTGGCTCTGTGAGCAAGAGTGATTCTTGGCACTACATGACCCATATGAACTGGCGAGGACTCAGACGGGGCTGTGGCAATATAGCCACATGCAAGGCCAGCACCTTACTTTCTGTATGTTCTCCCCGGCCCTGATTTAATGGGCTTACAACCAGAAGTGCCAGGGGACCATGTGGTGCCAGGACTCAACCCCAGACTCCAGTGGGCAAAACTTGCACTCCAGAGCTGGAGCGATGAGTCCAGCAGATAGGACCCTGACCTTGCACGTGGCCAAGCTGGAATCAATTCCTTGCCATCCCATAAAGTCCCCAAAGCCCACTAAAAGTGATCCCTGAGCACAGAGCCAGGAGTAAGCCCTGAGCACAGCTGGGTTTGGCCAAAAACAAAACAAAACAAAATCCTGCACTATAGCCCCTTACTTAGGAATTACTGGGTCATATAGTAGCTCCATTTCTAACCTTTTTAAAGATCTTTTAAAGTTTCTACTGAGGCTCAACTGGCTGAGCTCATCAACAGTGAATGAGGCTCTTTTTTTTTCCCAACACTCCTTTCATCCCTGGCTTATGACCTTTCTGACATACATATTTTAAGTATTTTATCATTCTTATCATACTTACATATCACACATATTATCATACTTTATGACATACATCTTTCTCACTCTGATTTGCATTTCCCTAAAGAGAAATGATAGGCACTGTTCCCTGCTTTACGTTTTCTTTGGTGAAGTGTCAGCTCAGCTCCATCCCCTCCCCCGTTTGCTTCTGCTTTGGGTGTTTTGGGTTCTATTTTGTTTTGTTGGGGGGGGGGGGAGGGCTTTTGTTTTTGCCATACTCAGCAGTGCTCCAGGGTTATTTCTGGCTGTTTTTAGGTCAATCTTGGCAATGCTTTGGGGGGGGGGAGGGGAACAATACTTGGCAGTGCTGCGGTTGGCCACATGCAAAGCAAGCACCTTACCCTGTTTTTATCTTTCCAATTCCTTCCCCATTATTTTTTTAATGTTCATGCTATTCTATTTTCTGAGTACCTTTTTTGTCTTTTTTTCTTTTTGGGTCATATCCAACAGTGCAGAGAGGTTACTCCTGGCTCTGCACTCAGGAATTATTCCTGGCGGTGCTTGGGAGACCATATGGGATGCTGGGGGTCAGCCGCATGCAAGATAAATGCCCTACCCGCTATGCTATTGCTCCAGTCCCTTTTTACTTTATATTCAGTAAACATTACCCCTTTTTCAGATTTTGTGGCATACCTTCTCTCATTCAGTAGTCTTCAATTCAATGCCCTTTTTTTGGTGCGGGGGGAGATTTGGTTTTGCAGTGCAGAAACTTATTTATTGCAATCCATCTATTAGTGTATTTCTATTGTAGTTAGGGTCAATCTTCCAAAGACAGCAAGACTACCAGAATGTTTTTAGCCTGTTTTCTTCCATGGATTTTGTATTTTGGGATCCAGCATGGAAATCATCCATCCATTCTGAGCTGACTTTAGTGCATGGCATGAGACACTGGCCCTGTTTCCCCAGCACCATTGATCAAGGTCCTTTGACGCTTTTACAAAACTTTGGCTCCAGGTCTGAGGTCCTGGGTGGGTGGGAGGAAGGGAGGTAGGATAAATGGATTAAACTCAAAAATGTGCCTATTAAATATCTCACAGTGGTTCAATTAAAAATAAATAAATAAAAAGTGCCTGTTAAGGCAGCAGGCTTAGGAGTGAGAAGGAATCTGGAGACAGTGGTGGTGGGATTGGGGCTGAAACACTGTATACCTGAAACTCTATTACGGACACTTTTGTTAATCATGACGCCTAGGGTCTTTCTGCTTCTGGTTTTGTTGTTTGGGGCCACATCTAGCAGTGCTCAAGGCTTATTCCTGGCAGGCATGGGGAACCATATAGGATGCCAGGGATTGAACCCGGGTCAGCACACACAAGGCAAATCCCTACCCACTGTACTATCATCGAGTCCCTCTAAAAAAAAAAAATTACCTTTTTTTAATAAAAGCCATATTCATAGTATTTTCATATCCTTCAGATAAATGCCCAGGAGTGGCAGTGCTAGATTATGTGGATTTCCTTTTTTATGTTCTAAGGGCTTTCCATACTGGTTTCCATAGAAGCAGCACCAATTTTTAGTCCCACAGTGTACCAGTTTTTTCTTCATATTTTTTTCTCCATATCATTGATAATATCTGTTGTTCCCAATCTTTCTAACATAAGGCCCTCTCGCCAGAGTAAGAGTACCTCCCTGTGGCTTGCATTTTCATGATCACAGGCGGATAATGCACTCTCTCTTAAAGATGAAGACACTGAATCTCAGGCTAGATGATTAATTCATAAATGCATGCACGTGTTCATGCATGTATGTATGCATACCACGACCACCAAGCTTTCACACAGTACACTGAAAAGTCAAAATTAAAATCAAGAATTGATTGCCTTAGGGGGGGCTGGAGCAATAGCACAGCGGATAGGGCATTTGCCTTGCACGCAGCCAACCTAGGTTCGAATCCCAGCATCCCATATGGTCCCCTGAGCACCGCCAGGAGTAATTCCTGAGTGCATGAACCAGGAGTAACTCCTGTACATCGCCGGGTGTGACCCAAAAAAAGCAAAAAAAAAAAAAAAAGCAAAAGAATTGATTGCCTTAAAAAAATAAATAAAAAAGCCAGATTCAGCCAAGACCAAGACTCATGTTGCAGATTCCAGGACAATGTGAAAATAGTCTCCTGATCCAAACTCTCTCTGGAAGTTAAGAGACGGCAATGGAGGAGGAGCACTAAGCTAACTTAATAAACATGTGGATAGATTAGGGACACAGCGGCGATATGGGGAGGGTGGGGAAAGGGGGACTCGCTCTAGAGCAAAGAAGGCTGGAAATCGTGGTTGACTACTCATGTTGATCCTCGGCATCCCATATGATCCCCCATGCACCACCAGGACTGATCCCTGAGTACAGAGCCAGGAGTAACTTCTGAGCACTGCCGAGTGTGGTGCAAAAAGCTAAAAAACAAAAAACAAAACAAAAAAGAAGAGTTTGGCAATGAAATCATGATCACAATCACAATCATCCTGTTGTTCATCGATTTCCTTGAGCAGGCACCAGTAACGTCTCCTTCTTCCTAGCCCTGAGGATTTAAAAGAGCCATTTCAATGCTCTTTCAGGATTAGGAGAATGAGACCCATCATTGTTACTGGTATTTGGTATATTGAATATGACACAGGAAGTTTGCCAGACTCTGCCGTATATACTATATATATATATATACATGTATATATATATATATATATATATACACACACACACACACACATATATACTAAAATTTTCTTGTCCACGCATCTGTTATTGGATGCTTGGGTTGTTTCAGATCTTAGGTACTGCAAATAGCACTGCGATAACAGTAGACAATAGTTGAATAGTAGATAATAGTTGAAAAAGACATGGATGTCTACTATTATCGCAGGCAATGAAATAGTTACTTTAAAAAGCAGATCAAGGGAACCAGCTATTCTAGAAATGACTTCTCCTTGAAATCACTTTAATGGATATCTTGTAGGAAGAAAGCAAGCTTCATTGCTTCATTGCGTTGCCTGTACCCACTGTGCAAAGAACAAGCAAAAAGAGAGGGGATAGAACTGAACAGACACTTCATTTGAGTCCAAGAAAGACATAAGCAGAAGAAATCAGAAGACTTTCTCCCTCCCAAACCAACAGCCAGGGGGCAAGTCCAAGGTCACAATAACTCTGTGGAAGACTCCAGAACCACCCTAATCTAATTTACTAAGAGGAGGAAAGATCTAAGCCCAACAAACGTTTCCAGCTGTGTTTGGCCGCCCGGGCTCTCTGAGGAGCAGGGCAGAGAGCAGGGCCTGGGTTTTGATATGAAATCAAACTTCCACATCTCTTGTTTCCGACCAGCGAAGCCCAGAAAGGTCGACAGCCTGAGCGGGCTGGATTGAACAATGTGTCCACAGCTGGCGAAAGGCCCGATGGCCACAGCAAACTGAAAGAAAACACCTGTCAGAGGACAGAGGCCCACTCTGGAAGCTGGGGCTGTCAGCTGCCCTGCCAGGCTCCCTGTTAGGGACAGCGGCCAGTGGCCAGTTGGCTGCTCTGGCTAGAATGTTTAGGGAACACAGCAGCTTGCATTTCCAGAGTGATTCCTCTGAACCACTGTTCATGCAGTCACTGTCCTAGAGTCCTTTGCAGCCTTAACACAGACACAGCGCACCACACACACACACACACACACACACACACAGAGACCATTTACAAACCACCAGGCAGGGTCCCCAGAACTCTGTACGACTACCTCTGAAGGTGGTCATCTCTCCAAAGCCTAACCCTCCTGGGTATGGAAATTTTTTTTAGGAAGGACGCAGAGGCTACTCCTGGGCCTATCTTCAAGCACAACCCCTGCCAGTGATTGGTACCAGGGGTTTGACCCAGGCTCATGGAGCTTAAGGGAAACACCTTAACCCCTGCACTCTCCGTCTCTACCCTGGAAGATATTTTTACTACCTTAACCCTTCCACATTATAAGGTGCTCACTATTTTTTTCCCCCTTTCTTGGGACACACCCAGCGATGCTCAGGGGTTCTACACTCAGGCATCACTCAGGTGCTCCAGGAAACCATACGGGATGCCGGGGTTGGAACCCATGTTGGCCATGTGCAAGACAAATGCCGTACTGCTGTACTACCACTCTGGCCCCTAAAAGGTGCTCACTATTAACTGCTTGACATCATTCACTGCATTCCAGGCAGGAGATAGGGCAAAACAGTCAACTGCTCAAGAGGACGGACAATGGGCCCCCACTGTGAATTATCCTAAAAGCGCTTCAAGGATGGGAGTGGAGGGGACTGAAAGTTCGACCGTGAGGCCAGGAGCTGGGTCTTCATGCTGCTCACAGGCACCCACCATGCAGGCCGCCCTGAGGCTCTGCTCTCGGAGACCCCAGGTCACAGTTGAGTGTATGGACCCTGCATCCAGGCAACTGAGTGAGCACCAGAGACGAAGATGCCTCAGGAGCTGGGGAGACAGGACGGGTGTTAAGGAGCACACCTTACACCACCTTGCATCCAGCTGCACCTGGTTCCCTTTTTATTATTAAAAGGTAAAGGTAAAGGCCCTCCCGTTGATCGTCGATTTGCTCGAGCGGGCCCAGTAACGTCTCCATTGGAGACTTTGTTGTTACTGTGTCTGGCATATCCAATACTCTCGGTAGCTTGCCGGGCTCTCCGAGAGGGGCGGAGGAATCGAACTCGGGTCGGCCATGTTGGCCGCTTGTAAGGCGAACGCCCTACCCGCTGTGCTATCGCTCCAGCCCTTTTATTATTAATTATTATTATTATTATTATTATTTTATTTTTTGGGTCACACCCAGCGACGCTCAGGGGTTACTCCTAGCTCTGCACTCAGGAATTACTCCTGGTGGTGCCTGGGGGACCATATTGGATGCCAGGGATTGAATCCAGTTTTGCCGCGTGCAAGGCAAATTCCAGGCCCCCTGGTTCTCTTTATAGCCCTGCATGGGATCCCCATTGCCAGGACCAACATGTGAGCACAGGGTCGGGAAGAGCTCCCGAGCACTGTGATCAAGTGTGGCCCAAATGCACCCACCACACCCCCAAAACATGCTAACACCAGAGCTGAACTGCAACCTCTGAGGAGACGTGTGTGAGCACCCTGAGGAACCCCCGTTCGTGAGCACCATGACAGAGCACAGGCACAAGCACTAGCAAGAGTATTTCTTTTTTACTGTTTGCACCAAAGGCAGCTCTGTGGAAAGAGTGAAAAGTTGGATCCCCTCAGAGGCCGAAGTGAAATCTAGCCTGCCCTCAGTAGAACTTCTCTAGAAGGTCAGACATGTGCACCCGGTGCACCTCAGAATGCCCAAACTAAACTGCGAATCTGCAAAAACAAAGGCTATGCCCCACCCCCTTCATGAGAATAGTTTGGGGGCCAGAGCGATAGGACAGCGGGTAGAGCGCTTGCCTTTCATGCAACCGACCCAGGTTTGATCCCTGGCATCCCCTCTGGTCCCCTGTGTACCACCAGGACTGATCTCTGAGCACAGATCCAGGAGTAATTCCTGAGAACTGTTGAGTGTGGTCCAAAGAGCCAAAAAAAAAAAAAAAAATTAAAAAAGCTTGGCAATGAAGTAGTTACTTGAAAAAAAGCAGATCAAGTGAACACCAACTATTCCAGAAATGACTTATCCTTGAAATCACTTTGATGGATATCTTCTAGGAAGAAAGCAAGCTTCAAAAAACTTCTTGGATCAGAAATAGCTATCAAAGCCCTTCAGAAGTGCCAATTATGAAAGAAACTCCTCAATTCAAGGCTGGGGGACACTTAAATGGCTCATGGCGGAGGTCCAGGCTCCACCCTTCCACTGACCTTGCTCACAGCCAACAGGGTTTTTGCCCCTTCACACCCAAAAGACTTGGTTCTAAATCCCTCCCTGCCGCTTACAGAGAGAAATCTGCGTCTGGAAAGCGCAGCGACGAAGGTCTGCAGGCAGCACCCCCATCAACGCCCAGCACCGCCTGGTCCCCTCAGCACCAAAGCTGAGGTCACAACAGCAAGGCATCTCACTGGCCACAGAGCCCTGGAGGGTGTCCTAGCCTCCTGAGCACCTCTTAGGAGGACCCTCCCCCACCAAAAACACAGAAACTTCTATTGGCATGAGCCACAGTAGAGCGGGTCGGGTGTTTGCCTTGCACGCATCCAACCCAGGTTCAATCCCTGACATCTCATATGCTCCTCCAAGCACCGCCAGGAGTTCCCCCCCAAACACACACACACACACACACACACACACACACACACACACACACACACACACCTTCTCCTTCTAAACCTGGAGTTTTGATTTTTTTTATTTTAATGAATGAACTTGAGATACAGTTACAGACTTACAAATTTTCATTATTAGATTTTAAGTGGGGTGGAGCGATAACAGAGGGTAGGGCGTTTGCCTTGCACGCGGCTGACCCAGGTTCAATTCCTCCATCCCTCTAGGAAAGCCTGGCAAGCTACTGAGAGTATCCTGCCCAAGTCTGAGCTCCCTGTAGCATTTTCGACATGCTAAAAATAGTAACAACAAGTCTCACAATAGAGACGTTACTGGTGCCCGCTTGAGAAAAATCGATGAACAATGGGAGGACAGTGCTACAGTGCTACATTTCAATCAAACAATGTTCAAGTACCCATCCCTCCACCAGTGCCCACTCCCCACCAATGTTCCCAGTGTCCCTCCCACCACCCCTACCCCTTCCCACCCCCTGCCTCCTCTGTGGCAGGCACATTCCCAATTTCTCTCTCTCTTTTTGGGTGTTATGGTTTGCAATATAGGCACTAAGCAGCAATCATTAAACCTGCAGTTTAGAGTCAGATCAAACACTGATTCAGAGCCTGGCTCAAACCCTGACCCGACCACACCGCAGCATGGATAAAGCGGGAATGACATCACCCAAGCTTGTTTCTCAAACTGCATGTGATGAATATGTGTAAAAAATAAGGAATGATGCCTCTGGGCAAATCCCACTCAAGAGCATGAAATTAATAAATAAGGCTTTGCTCCTATTTGCCAGGTGTTTTTTCTAAGCCATGTTATATGCATGAGCTCATTTAAGAGTGAATATCTGAGGTTAGTGATATCATTTTCCCTCGTTCTTCAAGATGTAAACAGAGATGGAGACAATCCCGTGGGCAGGACCAGCCCACCTGGGTTCAATCCTCCGCAACCTCATCTGTTTAATTAAAAGCTTAATAAAATTACTTTTATTTCATTACTTTATAAATTCACACACTGCAAATAAAATTTGCATCATTAAAATTCCTTCAGTAGGGATTAGAGAGATAGCACAATGGGTAGGAAACTTGCCTTTCAATACAGTCAGCCGGGGTTCAAAACCCCAGCACCCCAATATGGTCCTCTGAGCACTGCTAGGAGTGATTCCTTTTTTTGTATTTATTGGCTTTTTTGCATTACACCTGGTGATGCTAAGGGCTTACTCCTGGCTCTGCACTCAAGAATTACTCCTGCTCAGGGAACCATATGGAATGTCGGGGATCGAACCCAGGTCAGCTGCGAGCAAGGCAAGTGCCCTACCCACTCGTGCTATTGCTCCGGCCCAAGGAGTGACTCTTGAGTGCAGATCCAGGAGTTACCCCTTGCCAGGTGTGGCCCCAAACCAAAAACAAGAAACAAAAAAGTTCCTGAGTATCAAATGTGAAATACAGGATACTATTATACACCCGCCGCATGACAACCACCCCCCGCAGCTTTCAGGAGTGACCCCTAAATGTAGAATCAGGGATAGCCCTGAGCACTGCTGGGTGTGGCCCAAAGGCCAAAGAAGAAAGAAAGAAAAAAGAAAGAAAGAAAGAAAGAGAGAGAGAGAAGGAAAGAAAGAAGAAAGAAAGAGAGGAAGAAAGAAAGAAAGAAAGAAAGAAAGAAAGAAAGAAAAAAGAGAGAAAAAAGAGAGAAAGAAAGAAAAGAAGCAAAAGGGCACAGAGAGGGTAGGTCACTGGCCCAAAGTAACTCAGCCAAGAAGGGCAGAGCTGGAAGGGAAGCTCAAGCCAGGCTCGGCCACTCCCTCTCACTGCCTCTCCCTATGGGTGAGCCTGGGATATTCCTGCATGAAGGGCAGACATTCAGGCAACAGTGCTCCTGGAGAATGTGCACCCTGTGGGGAAAGACAAGGGTCTGCTCTGCGGAGTTGCCTCCTTCCCGCCGGGGGCTGCAGAATGAACTGTGTCTGAACTGTGTCGGGTGAGCAACCTTGTGCAGCACCCACCGCGGGGTGCTCCCTCCTCCCAGCCGGCATCCCCAGCCCCTGGAGCATGTGGAACTCCCTGAGGAGGACAGTGCAGGGTCATTCAAGGCTTGTCGGGCAGGGCGGGGCAGGGCGGGGCAGGGCGGGGCAGGGGCGGGACAGCTCAGTGGGACCCTCTGGAGGGCTAAGGAGACCCCCAGTTCCTGCGGGAATGGGCACAGGCTGGAGGGAGGCCTCTCTCCCTCCTCAAGCACCAGGGCCTGCCCTGAGCCAGACTGTACTGGATGAGGATCTGCAGAATGAGCCCTCGGGGCTGGCACAAGCTCGCCAAGTAGAGCCGCACAAAAACCACCCCGATGTGTCAGGGGCCACACAGCAGAGTAACAGGTTGTCCCGGACTCCGTGGCACACCACCCTGATGTCAGCCTGTGTGTCTCTCCCTCTTCCTGCTGCCCACAAGCTCCTCACACCTCCCCCAGGCAGGCCTCCAGTCCCGGGGTGCCAGAGACCCACTTCCTGTGAATACCAGTAAGAGCCACCGCACTTGCGAAGGGCCCAGGCCTGAACCTCTGGGTCTTCCCAAGGTCCCACAAAAGACGTACTGGATGTTCTGCTCCATACAGCCCTGCCACGTCTTCCTGCTACTCAACAGTTCCGCAGTTCTGGTTGTCCCAGCCAGGACCTTCTTAATTTATTTTTATTTTAGACAGCAGGGTTTACCACACTGTTCATGTACAGTTTAACGTGCGCGCGCACACACACACACACTCCCGCCACGGGCCCAGTATCCCTACCCTGTGCTAAGCTGCCTTATAGAGCCCAGTTCTCAGTTTCTGTTGCCTCTGGCATATTATCCGACTATTTTGTTTCTTCTGTTTAGTTTGGATTGATTTGGGTTAGGGGGGATGGACCTGGCGATGCTGGTTTACTCCCGGCTCTGAGCTCAGGAATTACTCCTGGAACTGCTCTGGGATCTATATGGATGTGGAGGATTGAACCCAAGCTGGCGGCATGCAAGCCTTAACCACTACACTATCTCTCTGGCCCCTGTTGTTTCTTTTGGGCGGAGGAAGGGTTGGGTCACACCCAGCAGTGCTCAGGGGTTACTCTTGCCTCTGCACTCAAGAATTACTCCTAGGGGCTAGAGTGACAGTACAGCGGGTAGGGTGTTTGCCTTGCATGGGGTCAACCTGGGTTCGATTCCCAGCATCCCATGTGGTCCCCCGAGCACCGCCAGGAGTGATTCCTGAGTGCATGAGGCAGGACTAACTCCTGTGCATGACCAGGTGTGACCCAAAGAGGGGGGAAAAAAAATGAATTACTTCTGGTGGTGCTCGGGGGACCATATGGGATGCTGAGGCTTAAACCTTGGTCAGCAGCATGCAAGGCAAGTTAGTACCCTACCCACTGTACTATCGCTCTGACCTCTATTATCTATTTATATTCCACAGAAGATCACTAGGACCACCTTCTAACTTTACTCAGCACGAAACCCTCCAGATTTCTCGCCAGAGAGGCAAATCATCACCTTCATCTCTTCTTATACCTGAGTAGTATTCTACTGTAGGCTGGAGCGATAGCGCAGTGGTAGGGCGTTTGCCTTGCACGCAGCCAACATGGCTGACCCGAGTTCGATTCCTCCGCCCCTCTCGGAGAGCCCGGCAAGCTACCGAGAGTATCTCGCCCGCACGGCAGAGCCTGGCAAGCTCCCCGTGACGTACTGGATATGCCAAACACAGTAACAACAAAGTCTCCAATGGAGACGTTACTGGGCCCGCTCGAGCAAATCGATGAACAACGGGAGGACAGTGACAGTGATTCTACTGTGGGTCCAGACCATGGACCCAGGCATCTATTCTTGGTCATTTGTGTTGTTCCCAGATTCGGGCCATTATGAATAGCTGCAACAAACACAGGAGTATAAAGGTCTTTTCTGAATAGGGCTTTGGAGCCTCTGGGGTAGATGCCAAGAACTAGAATTTCTAGGTCATCTGGAAGCCCAATTCTTAGGGGGTTTTGTTTGTTTGTTTACTTGTTTGGGTTTGGGGTCTACACCCGGTAGTGCTCAGGGCTTGCTCCTAGCTTTGACCTCAGGGATCACACTTGGCAGTGCTCAAGAGACAATCCAGGGATCAATCCAGGTGGGCTGCATGCAAGGGAAGCAATTCCTTGCCCCAATTCCTATTTACTGAGATGTGTCCACATTGTTTTTCCAAAGGCCAAGCCTGACTTCTTGAGTAACACAGACTCAACGGCAGAGGTGAGGACAGTCAGCAATGCTGCCCGACCCCAGAGGGCACACCACGATGAACCGGAAGCACTGAAACGCCAGCGTGAAGCAATCTGGTGTTATCTGAGGGATCTCTGTGATGGGACACGCCAGGCACTTTGGGGTTCTCACCGCATTCACTTCTGTTCATTCCAGTGAGCACAGAGGGACAGGGCTACACTTGGCTGCCCTGACTGATCCCTTCCTGAGGGACCGTCTGTCAGCACAAGTGGATGCCTGCTTCCCAGATGCTATCTCATCCCCTGAAACACCCACAAAGTGCCTAAGAGTCGAAACAAAGGTTTGTAGATAAAGTCTAAGAGATTCTCCTGGGAGCAAGAGTTTGGGCCATGAGCAGGAGCGATAGCACAGCGGGTAGGACATTTGCCTTGCACGCGGTCAACCCGAGTTCAATCCCCAGATCCCATAGGGTCCCCCAAGCAACAACAGGAATAATTCCTAAGTGCAGAGCCAGGAGTAACCCCAGAGCATCACCGGGTGTGACTCAAAAAAAAAAAAAAGATAAAGAAAAAAAAAGAGTTTGGGCCAAAGGAATTGAATACCATTTGCAAAAGTCGCCAGACTGAGAGGTTCTTCGATGCCTTCTCAAGGCTGGAAAGCACCTGCCTCCCTCCCTTCACCTCATGGGTGGCTCAGCGGAAGCGCACTTGTTGAGGGTTCGATCCCTAACACTGCACCAAATACACCCACCTCCCCTGGACCCTTGTCTGTCCCAACCCAAGTTCTGACCCAAAGGTTTCCTAGTGAACCAAAAGCCATTAGGTTTTGTTCTGTTTTAAGCCATCTCTATAACATATTTATACATAAAGTAGCTGTGTCATGTATAGATCATACACGGCAGATCGTGACAGTAAACGCAATGTAGAACATTTCAGGGGGCTCCTGAGCAGTGCTCAGGGATTGCTATTCCCGGGGATACTCGGCCAAGCAGGCTGAGGCCCAAGAACAAGGTACTGCTTCCCACAGTACCGGGGATACTCGGACTATGAAGGTGAGCTGAGAACTTCTAGGAAACCCCCCAGAGGTGCTTGGGGAACCAAGCGGTGATGGGGCTGGAACCCAGGTGAGATGCAGCACCCCACACACACCCCTCGGCCTCTCACAAAATTGTGCTCTATGGCATACTGAATTTATAACATGCTAACAGAAATCTCTGACGCTGTCCCGTCCTTCACTCTGTGCTCATGGCCAGTCTCAGACTCAGGAATCAGGGGCCTGAGCGATAGCACAGTGGTAGGGTGTTTGCCTTGCATGTGGCCAACC